>NW_026974535.1:1074992-1177569 GCF_015220805.1 Pogoniulus pusillus | reverse complement strand
ATTTCACAAGATTGTTCATGAAATGAGTACCATGTCTGACTCGATTCTCTCTGGAGTTCCATGTCTCCACATGATCTGTCTCTCCAAGTCAAGAATGGTGTTACGTGCAGTTGCATGTGGAACTGGATAGGTTTCCAACCATCCAGTGCTGGCCTCTACCATCGTCAGCACATACTGCTTGCCAGAACGAGATCGAGGTAAAGTGATGTAGTCAATCTGCCAGGCTTCACCATACTTGTACTTTGACCATCTCTCACCATACCATAAGGGCTTGCTTCGCTTAGCCTGCTTAATAGCAGCACAAATGTCACAGTCATAGATGACTTGGGTGATAGCGTCCATGGACACGTCAATTGACCTATCATGAGCCCATCGGTATGTTCCATCTCTGCCTTGATGTCCAGATGAGTCATGAGCCCACCGAGCTAAGAACATTTCACCTCGGTGTTTCCAATCAAGGTCGATGTCAAGATCGGAGTTGGTATCAACTTCAGCAATCTTAGCAGCTTGGTCTGCCTTCTGGTTATGTTGATGTTCCTCAGTAGCTCTGCTCTTAGGCATGTGTGCATCTACGTGCCACACCTTCACTGGAGTTCACTCCAGTCGTGCATCAATGTCCTGCCAAAGATCAGCACACCAAATAGGCTTTCCTTTCCTCTGCCAACCATTCTTCTTCCAGTCCTTCAGCCAACCCCATAGAGCATTGGCTACCATCCATGAGTCGGTGTAGAGGTAAAGGATAGGCCAATTTTCACGTTCAGCCACATCAAGAGCAAGTTGGACAGCTTTTACCTCAGCGAACTGACTGGATTCTCCTTCGCCATCTCTCGCTTCGGTAACTCTCCTGGTTGGACTCCAAACCATATTCGCTTGCTCCCACCAAGACGACAGGAATCATCTGTGAACAAAGCATAGTTCTTTTCCTGATCAGAGAGATCACCATAGGGAGGAACTTCCTCTGCACGAGTTATTTTCTCCTCTGGAGGTTTGGAACAGTCTGTGCCTTCCGGCCAGTTGGTGATCACCTCCACCAGACCAGGTCGATCAAGATTACCCATTCGCACTCGTTGGGTTATCAAAGCCATCCATTTAGACCAGGTTGCATCTGTGGCATGATGTGGTGATGAACCTTTGCCTTTGAACATCCAGTTAAGAACTGGCAGTCTAGGAGCTCTAAGCAATTGTGACTCAGTTCCAATCACTTCAGAAGCTGCTTTCACTCATAGAATCATAGAATCAACCAGGTTGGAAGAGTCCTCCAAGATCATCCAGTCCAACCTATCACCCAGCCCTATGCAGTCAACTAGACCATGGCACTAAGTGCCTCATCCAGTCTTTTCTTGAAGACCCCCAGGGACGGTGCCTCCACCACCTCCCTGGGCAGCCCATTCCAATGGGAAATCACTCTCTCTGTGAAGAACTTCTTCCTAATATCCAGCCTATACCTACCCTGGCACAACTTGAGACTGTGTCCCCTCGTTCTATTGCTGGTTGCCTGGGAGAAGAGGCCACCCCCCACCTGGCTACAATGCCCCTTCTGGTAGTTGTAGACAGCAACAAGATCACCCCTGAGCCTCCTCTTCTCCAGGCTAAACAGGCCCAGCTCCCTCAACCTCTCCTCATAGGATTTGTGCTCCAGGCCCCTCACCAGCTTTGTTGCCCTTCTCTGGACATGTTCCAGCACCTCAACATCTTTCTTGAATTGAGGGGCCCAGAAATGGACACAGTACTCAAGGTGTGGCCTGACCAGTGCAGAGTACAGGGGAAGAATAACCTCCCTTGTCCTACTGGCCACACCGTTCCTGATGCAGGCCAGGATTCCATTGGCTCTCTTGGCCACCTGGGCACACTGCTGGCTCATCTTCAGCTTACTATCTATCAGTACCCCCAAGTCCCTTTCCTCCCGGCTGCTCTCCAGCCACTCAGTCCCCAGCCTATAGCGCAGCCTGGGGTTGTTGTGGCCAAAGTGCAGAACCCTGCACTTGGCCTTGTTAAATCTCATCCCATTGGCCTCTGCTCACCCATCCAGCCTGTCCAGGTCCCTCTGCAGGGCTCTCCTACCTTCCAACAGATCAACACCTGCTCCTAGCTTGGTGTCATCTGCAAACTTACTGATGCTGGACTCAATGCCCTCGTCCAGGTCATCAATAAAGATATTGAACAGGACTGGGCCCAGTACTGATCCTTGGGGAACACCACTAGTGACTGGCTGCCAACTGGAGGTGGCGCCATTCACCACCACTCTCTGAGCTCTGCCATCCAGCCAGTTCTTGATCCAGCACAGAGTGAATCTGTCCAAACCATGAGCTGCCAGCTTGGCTAGGAGCTTCTTGTGGCAGACAGTGTCAAAGGCTTTGCTGAAGTCCAAGTAGACTACATCCACAGCCTTCCCCACATTCACCAGGTGGGTAACCTGATCATAAAAGGAGATCAGGTTGGTGAGGCAGGACCTGCCCTTCCTAAACCCATGCTGGCTGGGCCTGATCCCTTGGCCATCTTGTAGGTGCTTTGTGATGGCACCCAAGATTACCTGTTCCATGACCTTGCCTGGCACTGAGGTCAGGCTCACAGGTCTGTAGTTTTCTGGCTCCTCCTTACGACCATTCTTGTGTATGGGCATCACATTGGCCAGCTTCCAGTCTTCAGGGACCTCTCCAGTGAGCCAGGACTCCTTCATAAGCTGCTAGAATCTCTTTCTCTGTTGCAGTATAATTTGTCTCTGAACCTCTGTTACAACGTCCCCAGAAACCAAGAGGACGACCACATGTCTCATTTGGAGCTCTCTGCCAAAGGCTCCAAGTTGGACCATTGTCACTGGCAGCCGTGTACAGAATGTTTTTAATGTCCGGACCAGATCTCACAGGTCCCAAGCCCACTGCATGGACTATTTCTCGTTTGATCTGATCAAAGGCTGCTTGTTGTTCAAGTCCCCACTCAAAATTGTTTCTCTTACTAGTCACATCATGCAGAGGTTTGACAATCTGACTGAAACCAGGAATGTGTAGTCTCCAAAATCCCACCACACCAAGAAAAGAAAGTGTGTCCTTCTTACTGGTGGGAACTGCCATGGTAGAGACTTTGTTGATCACATCTTGAGGAATGTAACGGCGACCATCCTGCCACCGCACTCCCAGAAACTGAATTTCTTTGGCAGGTCCTTTGACCTTATCTCTCTTAATGGCAAAACCTGCTTGCAGCAGAATGTCAATGATTTTGTTACCTTTCTCGAAGACTTCCTCAGCAGTTTGGCCCCACACAATGATGTCGTCGATGTACTGGATGTGCTCTGGAGCTTTACCTTTCTCCAGTGCATTGTGGATGACTGAGTGACAGATGGTTGAGCTGTGTTTCCACCTCTGAGGCAAACGATTGAACTGGTACTGGATTCCTCTCCAGGTGAATGCAAACTGAGGCCTGCACTCCTTTGCTATGGGAATAGAGAAGAAAGCATTAGCAATGTCTATGGTTGCATACCACTTAGCCTCCTTCGATTCCAGCTCGTACTGGAGCTCCAGCATGTCCGGCACAGCTGCACTCATGGGTGGCGTCACCTCGTTGAGGGCATGAAAATCAACTGTCAGTCTCCAGTCATCGTTAGGCTGGTGCACAGGCCAGATGGGTCTGTTGAAAGGTGAATGAGCTTTCTTGATGACAGCCTGACTTTCCAGTTGACGAATCAGCTGATGAATGGGCAACAAAGAGTCACGGTTAGTTCTGTACTGCCTGTGATGAACAGTTTGAGTTGCAATTGGCACTTCCAGATCCTGCAGATTCTTCTGAAAGTTCAGGTCTAATAGACAATTTCAATTTACCATCCTCAATCTCTACAGATGCTATTCCAAAAGCCCATTTGGGACCCTTCGGATCTTTGAAACAACCTTGTCTCAAAAAGTCAATTCCCATAATGCAAGGCGCATCAGGACCAGTTACAATAGTATGTGTCTTCCACTCTTTACCAGTTAAACTGATCTCAGCCTGTGTCTTAGTTAACTCTTGAGATCCACCAGTGATTTCAAAGATAGAAATGGACTATGTCCCTTTGCAATTGGATGGCAATAAAGTACACTGAGCACCGGTGTTAACTAAAGCCCTGTATTTCCGAACTCTTGAACTGCCAGGCCACCTAATGAAAACATTCCAATAGATTCGGTTCTCTCCACTATCCCTTTCCTCCTCCTGGCTGGAGGCAGGGCACCCCTAATGCTGAACATGGCATGTAGGGTGTACACAGTGATTGGTATTGTTGTGAGAGGAATTGCAACTGTTGGAACAATTGCAGTTGCTCTCAGGAGCTGAAGAAGTGACAGCTGCTTTCCTGGGATTGCTGCCTCTGTTTCTGCCACTCTGCAGTTCCCTCACTCTCTTTGAAAGAGCTGAAGTAGGTTTACCATCCCATTTGTTCATGTTCTCACCGTATGCGTCACGCAGAAGAATCCACAGTGACACACGTGATTGCTGCTGTCTGGGTGGAATTTGTCTCCTCCTGGGCTAAAATTGCCTTGCAGGAGGTGGGCGTCTGTTCCTGACTGCAGAAACATGCACCCATTCAGATGACGTGGGAATGGTATCCTTTACCAGATTGGAAATTGAGGTTTTAAGGTCCTCCTTCAGTTCTTTCATGCTGTCTTTAATCTCTGTGGTCATAGTCTTTATGGCACAGATTATACCAGAATGGGACAAGCTGTCCTCTATCTGCCTGAGCTGATCGGTGAATTCACCAACAGTGAAAGATCTTCCATTATCACTCCTTGCTAGAAATTTACTGGCCAAGATGTTAGCATAGGATGAAGGAGCAAGCTTAATCAGCTTCTTCATGAGACCTGTTCCCAAAGGAATATCATCAGGCTCATGAGTGCCATGATCTCCATAAAGCACTTCCTTCACAGCAAACTCCTTCAGAAGCTTAATTCAATGCTCAATGGTGTTCCACTTCTTGGCAGCCCATGGCAAATCATCTCAGGAAGGATATCTCATAGCCACAGCCAACAGAAGGTGTGTCCACAAGCTAACCCTACCAAGAGGACTTGCCAGGTATATGTCCACTCCACTCTCCTTAGTGAGTGGTCCCAGCTGCTTGGCAGACTTGTCTCCTACCTGCAGGGCATTAGCACCAATGCCACGGCATCTCACTAGCCAGCTTAGGATTGGCTCACCTGATTCCCTTGAGTATTCCTTTCAAACTTCCCTGACTTCTCTGAGTGGATCATTGGAGTCCTGGATGTCATCCTCCTCCTCTTCCTCCTGTTGATCTGGTTGTCCCTGGCCAAACAGAACCTTCCTCATAGCACTCTTAAACTCATTGGAACCATCCTCTCTCTTGGCAGCCAGCCTCACTGCACTCTTCTCATTCGAGTATTGATGTCTCAGCACGTTTGCGAGGTCTCGCAGACTAACTATCTCCTCTTCCTCCTCTGGCTGATCACCAGAGGTCCCCTCTCTTACATCCTCTTGTGAACCACATTTTGTCAAATGCTGTGTCTTGGCTTTTGCCTTAGCAGGTGCCAGAAGAGCCTGAGCAGCAACAGACTTGGACGTGTCTGCTGGAGGGTTTGAATTATTAGGGGTCTGACCTGGAGCTTTTGAGTTCAAATCTGCCTTGCTTTTAACAGGAGGATTTTGGTTCTGGTCTGCTGTCTGGGGATTCGAATTGGCTGAGCTGGTGTCATTAGGATTTGGACTGACTGGGCTAGCGTTACCAGCATTAGCAGTGTTATTAGCATTAGTTGGATTATTTGCCTGTCCTCCTGGGATGCCTGCCAACCCTGACGTGTTATCATTGTTGCTGGGAACATTCTGATTTTGGGTACCTGCCTGTGCTCCTGGGACTCTTGCCAAACTCTGCGGATTGTTATTGCTATCCTTGTTGTTTACATTCCCTGTCATAACATTGGCCGTGTTCCCAGGAACTGGAGAAGGAGGGGCAGAGGCTGGCAGGGGGGAAGCAGATAACTGTGTTCCCTTGTTTTGCTGTGAAAGAGACTGCATTTGAGACACAGAATTTTTCCTAGTTCTTACAGAAGCTGGTTTTGAATTTTTCACCAATAATGCCAAAATTAATATGAATATTAAAATCATAAGAGCCATGATAATGCACACCAATCCCGCCACGGTCTCTTTTGTGTAAAAATCCTTGCATGGACTTGGCATTTCAGTTTGGGGCTGGATGACCCTCATGAGAGCAGTAGATAAAGCAGAATTTTGATTGATTGTCACATTATTGATAAGTGCTCCTGTAATATTACTGGTAAGGTTTTCAGAGACATTAAAACCAGCATAACCAAGGACAAAATCACCCCAGGCCCAGAACATGCTTGAAACCTTGGCTTTAGCCTTTTTATAAGCTAAATCAATAAAATAAGCAACAATTTGAGCCTTTATCCAACTAAATGCCGAGAAAATGAAACCAGACCAGAGTAATGCCCCACACAAGTACAATAGCTGCCTTCTTAGCTCCATTTTAATTCCCAGAGCCAATGAATAGTCACTCAAATAAATCTAGCCCCACGTTGGGAAAGCCAATTAAAAAATGTGATCGTTTGGGCTCTTATCTGCCCCCCCACACTTTTAGAATTGCCCCAGCTAACTCAGACGGCCTCTGGGAATATAAATGAAGGTATTTATTTTACAGCAGCAGATATACAAACAGCTATTTACAATATATACAGTTATATACAGAAATATACAAAGGATAAACAATACAGAAGCACAACTCCCCTCCCAGAAACCTGAGTCCCCAGGAGGGGCTCTCAAACCACCCCAACACCTCTCCTTGCCCTCTCAACCTTACCCCAGTTCTCAGGAAGGAGAGAGGTGCAGCCAAGAGGTTAGGGGGCAAGGTTAGTAGCAGCAAGGTTAATGAGATGTGACCAGGTCTAGAGGCAAAGGCAGAATGAAAAACAAAATGGAGAATGTTTACTTCTTCTTCCCAGAATTCTCAGCGTGACTGTGAGCGAAGACACAACCATGTTTACCATTTCACTGCCCATTATCTAGTTCTTTTACCAAAACATTCCAGCTTGCTTCAAACTATCACAGTTGGCTCCTCCACTACCTGCATCAAGAAGTTGTCATTGATACACTGCAAGAGCCTTTTAGACTGGCTGTGCCTGGCTGTGTGAGCTTCCCAGCAAACATCAGGGTGATTGAAGTCAACCATGAGTACCAAGGAGTTATCTCTAGATGCTACCTCCAGTTGTCTGCAGAAGGCCTCATCAACATCTTCCTCTTGGTTTGGTGGTCTGTAGTAGACGCCCACAACAATTTCATCTCTTTTCCCACATCCCTTAATTCTTACCCACAGGCTTTCAACCTGTTCTGCCTCCCCCCTTGGATAGAACTCAACACATTTCAGTTGCTCTTGCACATAGAGAGCAACTCTCCCACCTCATCTTGCTGGTCTATCCTTCCTGAACAGCACAGAGCCATGCATGACAACATTCCAGTCATGGGAGCTGTCCCACCATGTTTCAGTAATTATATCATAGTTATTCATCCTAACACAGATCTCCAGCTCCTCCTGCTTATTCCCCATGCTCTGTGCATTGGTATATAAACATTTCAGGGAGGGAGTTAATCCATTAGCTTTCACTCTTGCAGTCTGACCATTCCCAGCCACTTGGCCACCAACCTAGCAGTAAGCTCTGTGTGTGCTGATTCCTTATTACTTGATCCCTGTGGTATGTCTATGTAAGACTTAAAGAGTTCTTGTGTGTCCCCAGCATTCTTCAAGGTAACAGGCTGAAGGCTCTTATTAGCCTCCCACCCTGGTGTGCCTTCCCTCAGCTTATACTCATTGCTAGCCCTTGCATCTTCTCCAACACAAAACTCATTGTTATCTACCTCCCCTGAGATAGCAGTGGAGCTGACACATTGCCCCACAATTGTTTCAGGCTTGCTTGCAGTAAGCCTGGCTTTCTCCCTCCCCCCCCTCCCGACCTAGTTTAAAGCACAATTAATGAGCCCAGCCAACCCCTGCGATATAAACCTCCTTCCACTTGGAGAGAGATGCACCCCATCTGCTGCCAGCAGACCTGGTGTAATGTGGGGTGACCCGTGGTCAAAAAAGCCAAAGCTCTGGTGGAAGCACCAGGTTCAAAGCCAAGAGTTGAGCAGGTGAGTCCACCTCATTCTTTCTATGTTAGTCACTTCAACAGGGAGGATAGAAGAGAATACTATCTGTGCTCCCACTACCTTGACCAGTTGACCCAAGGGCCTGAAGTCTGTCTTGATAGCCTTCAATTTTCTTCTTCCAAGGTCATCATTGCCTATCTGGAATGTTAATAATGGGTAATAATCTGTGGGCCATGCCAGGGAGGTAAGCACAGTATCACAGTATCACAGTATCACAGTATCACCAAGGTTGGAAGAGACCTCACAGATCATCAAGTCCAACCCTTTACCACAGTGCCCAAGGCTAGACCATGGCACCAAGTGCCACATCCAACCTTGCCTTGAACTGCCCCAGGGACGACGACTCCACCACCTCCCCAGGCAGCCCATTCCAGTGCCTAATGACTCTCTCAGTGAAGAACTTTCTCCTCACCTCGAGCCGAAATTTCCCCTGGCGCAGCCTGAGGCTGTGTCCTCTTGTTCTGGAGCTTGCCACCTGAGAGAAGAGAGCAACCTCCTCCTGGCCACAACCACCCCTCAGGTAGTTGTAGACAGCAATAAGGTCACCCCTGAGCCTCCTCTTCTCCAGGCTAAACAACCCCAGCTCCCTAAGCCTCTCCTCGTAGGGCTTGTGCTCAAGGCCTCTCACCAGCCTCGTCGCCCTTCTCTGGACACGCTCAAGCATCTCAGTGTCCTTCCTAAACTGGGGGGCCCAGAACTGAACGCAGTACTCGAGGTGTGGTCTGACCAGTGCAGAGTACAGGGGCAGAATGACCTCCCTGCTCCTGCTGACCACACCACTCCTGATACAAGCCAGGATGCCACTGGCTCTCTTGGCCACCTGGGCACACTGCTGGCTCATGTTCAGGCGGGTATCAATCAGTACCCCCAGATCCCTCTCTGTCTGGCTGCTCTCCAGCCACTCCGACCCCAGCCTGTATCTCTGCATGGGGTTGTTGTGGCCAAAGTGCAGCACCCTGCACTTTGAGCTATTGAACCCCATCCCATTGGCCTCTGCCCATCTGTGCAGGCGGTCAAGGTCCCGCTGCAGAGCCCTTCTGCCCTCCAGCTCAGTCACATCTGCCCCCAGCTTAGTGTCATCTGCAAACTTGCTGATGACTGACTCGATGCCCTCATCCAGATCATCTATGAAGATGTTAAAGAGGATGGGGCCCAGCACTGATCCCTGAGGGACACCACTAGTGACTGGCCGCCAGCTGGATGTGGCACCATTCACCACCACTCTCTGGGTCCGGCCCTCCAGCCAGTTCCTAACCCAGCACAGAGTGTTACCATCCAAGCCGCGGGTTGACAGCTTAGCCAGCAGTTTGCTGTGGGGGACAGTGTCAAAGGCCTTGCTGAAGTCCAGATAGACCACATCCACAGGCCTCCCCACATCCACCAAGCGGGTCACCTGATCATAGAAGGAGATCAGGTTAGAAAGGCAGGATCTGCCCTTCCTAAACCCATGCTGGCTGGACCTGAGATCTTTGCCATCCCTCAGGTGCGCAGTTATTGGCCCCAAGAGAACCTGCTCCATCAGTTTCCCTGGCACTGAGGTCAGGCTGACGGGTCTGTAGTTCCCAGGTTCCTCCATCCGACCCTTTTTGTGGATGGGGACCACGTTGGCCATTTTCCAGTCTCCTGGAACCTCTCCGGTGAGCCAGGACTGCTGGAAAATGATGGAGAGTGGCTTGGCCAGCTCAGCTGCCAGCTCTCTCAGCACCCTGGGATGGATCCCATCTGGTCCCATGGACTTGTGGGTGTCCAGATGGCTCAGCAGGTCCTGAACTAATTCCTCATGAATTTCCAGGGGAACACACTGCTCCCCGACCCCATCCCCCAGTTTAAGAGGCCATTTGCCTCCTCCTCCTCTCTCCTTACTGTTGAAAACTGAGGCAAAGAAGGCATTCAGGACCTCTGCCTTTGCTTCATCATCAGTTATAGTGTTCCCCTCCTGGTCCAGTAAGGAGTGGAGGGTCTTCTTGCCCTTCCTTTTAGCATTGATAAATTTATAAAAGTGTTTTTTGTTAAATTTCACGGAAGTGGCCAGCCTAAGTTCTAGCTGAGCCTTAGCCTCTCTAATTTTTCTCCTACATAGTCTGGCTACCTCCTTAAACACATCAGGAGAAGCCTTCCCCTCCTTCCAGAGGCGATACACCCTCTTTTTCTCCCCCACTTCCTTCAGGAGCTCTTTGCTCATCCAGGCTGGTCGCCTCCCCCTGCGGCTCATCTTTCGGCATGTGGGAACTGCCAGTTCCTGTGCCTTCAAGAGCTCCTGTTTAAAGTAAGTCCAACCATCCTGGACCCCTTTGTTCTCAAGAACTGCTGCCCAGGGGACATTGGAAATAAGTTCCTTGAGCAAATTGAAGTTTGCCCTCCTAAAGTCCAAGGTGTAGGTTTTGTTGAGGTGCCTCCCTACCTCCCTGTATATTGAAAACTCCACTAACTCGTGGTCGCTACACCCTAGGCAGCCTCCCACTATCACATCTCCTACCAGCCCTTCTCTGTTGGAGAGCAGCAGGTCAAGCTGAGCTTGACCCCTAGTAGGCTCGTTTAACAGTTGGGTCATGAAGCTGTCCTCCATGCACTCCAGAAATCTCCTGGACTGCCTCCTCTCTGCTGAATTAAGTTCCCAGCAGATATCTGGCAGGTTAAAGTCACCCACAAGGACAAGATCTGAAGATCTTGAGACAGCCTCCAGCTGTTTGTAAAATATCTCATCTGTTCCCTCATCCTGGTTGGGTGGTCTGTAACAGACTCCAACCAGGATGTCAGATTTATTAGTCCTACCTCTGATTTTAATCCACAGGGTCTCTACCCCTTCATCCCTCACTTCTAGCTCAATGGCATGGAGTGACTCTCTAATATACAGGGCCACCCCTCCTCCTCTTCTCCCTTGCCTATCTCTCCTGAAAAGGTTATATCCCTCCAGTATAACAGCCCAGTCATGTCTGTCGTCCCACCAAGTTTCTGAAATGGCAACTACATCGTAGTCCCCCTGGTGGACCAGGACTTCCAATTCCTCCTGTTTGTTACCCAAGCTGCGTGCATTGGTGTAGATACACTTCAGCTGGGCTCTCGATTCAATTGTCCTTAGTTTCCTTCCATCTCTCTCCTTCTCAGAGAGAGTAATTGCCTCACCCACCCCCTTCAGACCTAGTTTAAAGCCCGCCTAATGAGCCCTGCCAACTCCAGTGCCAGGACTCTCCTGCCCTTCCTAGATAACTGCACCCCATCACAAGCCAGCAGGTCCGGCGCAGTAAAAGTTCCCCCATGATCAAAAAACCCAAAACGCCGCCGCTCACACCATCCCTTCAGCCATTTGTTGATATCGTAGGTTCTGCTATTCCTCTCTGTGAACTCCCTTGCCACAGAGGGAACTGAGCAGAACACCACCTGCGCTCCCGCCCCATCTATCAATTTCCCCAGGGCTTTAAATTCCTTTTTAATTGCCCTGGTCCCCTTCTTTTCAATTTCATCGCTGCCAGCCTGTATTACCAACAAGGGGTAATAATCAGAGGGCTGGATTAGGTTTGGGAGTCTCCTGGTGATGTCCCTAACCCGGGCACCAGGAAGGGAGCAGACCTCCCTGTGAGACGGGTCGGGACGACAAATGGGTCCCTCTGTCCCCCTCAAGATGGAGTCCCCGACAACTACAACTCTTCTCTTTTTCTTGTTTTTTGTGGAGCTAGTCACCACAGTTGGTGGTGACTGCTCCACCCTAGGCAATGTCTCAGTGGGGTGATCCTCATCGCTCTCACCCTCTGTACCCTCTGCATGCAGCGCCTCATACTTGTTGCACAAGGGCAGAGGAGGAGAAGGAGAGGGCCGGGGATGATTTCCCTTACTTCCCCTGACAGGGATCTGCACCCATCCCTCACTGTTTCCAGGGGCAGATTCCTTAGCAGGGGGGATCTGCAGAGCCTGCACCCACAGATCCAGCTCCCTTTCATTCTCCCTTATTGACCTGAGCCTGGACACTTCGTCCTTCAGCTCGGCCACTTCATCTTTCAGTTCCGCCACCAAGCCTTATCACATCCTTGACCTTGGTGCAGGGGACAGGTGGTATGGCTGGAGCTCCTTGCGGTGCTGCTGAGAGCCATCGCTTGCATTTCTGCAGCCCACTAATTCGCACCAGGACGGGAAGAAACAAATGGAGTGGACAGCTCTGCTGTGCCTCCCCCCTCAGCTGCAATGGTACTGCTCAGCACCATGCACAAACCACAGTTGCTTGGGGGATGAGGGACCTGTATCAGCTTCCTCATCTGCTTTAAACTGTGCAAACTGCTGCCCATTGCTCACCTCTAATGGCACATCGTTATCCGCTGCAACCCTGAGCAGATTGACCCACCACTGCAGAAGAGACCTGAACAAACTGCATTTCACTCTTGCAAATGCCATCCCTCCGCCACTTTAGAACAGAGAGTAGAGTTAATAGAAAGTCGTGGCATTTCTCCCAAGGCTCACAGAACACGGATGCCATGGCTGTCAGTCAAATCTGCCATTCCTCAGATGGGGGGAGTGAATTCAAAATGGCTGGCCAGTATTTATTAAAATACCATTCTAACGCTGACATTATGGGTGCATAAATGAAGATTAACCAAAGCTACTGCTTAAGAACTTCTATTGGATCACTTGGCACGAGTGGAAACCATCTTTAACCAATTCTGTATTTCTCTAATTCAGAATTATTTCAATTTCCCCACATGGGCCACCAATTTCACAGTATCACAGTATCATCAAGGTTGGAAGAGACCTCACAGATCATCAAGTCCAACCCTTTACCACAAAGCTCAAGGCTAGACCATGGCACCAAGTGACATGTCCAATCTTGCCTTGAACAGCCCCAGGGACGGTGACTCCACTACCTCCCCAGGCAGCCCATTCCAGTAGCCAATGACTCTCTCAGTGAAGAACTTTCTCCTCACCTCAAGCCTAAATTTCCCCTGGCATAGCTTGAGGCTGTGTCCTCTCGTTCTGGTGCTGGCCACCTGAGAGAAGAGAGCAACCTCCCCCTGGCCACAACCACCCTTCAGGTAGTTGTAGACAGCAATAAGGTCACCCCTGAGCCTCCTCCTCTCCAGGCTAACCAATCCCAGCTCCCTCATCCTCTCCTCGTAGGGCTGTGCTCAAGGCCTCTCACCAGCCTCATCGCCCTTCTCTGGAAATGCTCAAGCATCTCAATGTCCCTCCTAAACTGGGGGGCCAATTGTGGGGAAACGTTCGGTGGAGCGCTATGGGAAAATGACTCTTTGTTCACCAATATGGTTAGATGGTCAAATCCACTTTATTTCCGTGATACAATGACTTATATGCACTTCTAGCAATGGGCGTGCTCCACCAAGATTGGTTACAGTCAGAGGGTCCAGAGTTACTTTGTAAGGCGTGCATAGGTTAACTTATCACAACATTCTAAGGGTCAGCCCCCATCACCACCCACTCCAGCCCCTTTGGTTATCTAGTCTCTGCCCACTGCAGCTGTGTGTGGGGTGCTCAGCTGTTTACAGCTCGATTTCCTGAACTAACTGGGAACCAAGAACGTTCCCAGCACAGGTTGCTCATGTTTATCAATTCTTGTGTGCTGTGCTAACAAGAATTTCTCCAACAGGGCCCAGAACTGAACACAGTACTCAAGGTGTGGTCTAACCAGTGCAGAGTACAGGGGCAGAATGACCTCCCTGCTCCTGCTGACCACACCATTCCTGATGCAGGCCAGTATGCCACTGGCTCTCTTGGCCACCTGGGCACACTGCTGGCTCATGTTCAGGCGGGTATCGATCAGCACCCCCAGATCCCCTTCTGTTTGGCTGCTCTCCAGACACTCCGACCCCAGCCTGTATCTCTGCATGGGGTTGTTGTGGCCAAAGTGGAGCACCTGGCACTTGGAGCTATTGAATGTCATCCCATTGGACTCTGCCCATCTGTCCAGGTGGTTTACAGAGCAGTGAGAATCAATTTATTTTACTCTGAAAGGAAGTAAAATAAAAACAGTCTTTCTGAATTGGAGAGGAATACAGAAAAGCGTATTCAAAGACGCGAAGAAAAAAATATGGGATACATGAATCCTTAACACCTAATACAGATACAGTATACATGAGAATTCCCCCGAAACCTTCCCCCCAACCAAGATAAAGCACAAACCCCCAGTGGTTGTTTTCTCCCCCCCATTGTCTCTCATTAGGCCCAAGCAGGCCTGATTGCACAGCAAAAACTCATTGGGGCCTTGGAAATTCAGATTGTCAGTTAGGAACATACTATTGCACAACTAATGAAACTATTAAACTATTTGGAGTGATGAACCAAAACATGCACACAACTCACACATAAAAGGAAAATCTCCCATGGATACTCAGGATATATATGTATTCGCTAAGGTGATGGAGGAGGAGATGGTTGGTGGTGGAAGTGAGGTTCCTTAGGTTTCATTCTAAAGGGAAGAGGATCCAAGCGGTAAAGGCTGCTTCTGTGGAGCAAGAGAATGCTCCTCTCCATAGGAGAACTCATTTATACCCCTGTTGGTTTGGCTGTGGTCAATTGCTCACTTGATTCTCCAAGCACACAAAAGGACCTTAGACTCCGGGGCACCAGAGATAAAAAGATTATAAAGATCAGCTCCTCACAAGCCTCACCTCAAGGTCTTTCCTGAGCTGAGTGGGGGGTGGTTGCAACTGCCACAATCCACCCTGTGACCACAGTCAAAACTCGAGTGGTCTCCTTAGAGTGGTGGTGCAGCCACCTCTTGACTCCAAAGTTAAAAGGGCATGCAATCTTGGTGAGGTTTCATATTCATTATGGATTGTCATTTCCAATATTAAACACATGAATAATTTTAACATAGATTTTGTCACTGCACATCCAATATGTTTAATGAACTGCTACAAGAGAACAGTTAAATTCACTGGTAGGTGCAGGCTTCCTGGTGTGGGGTTTGGATATTTGCTGCCAACTTGCTGAGCTACTGGGACTTTCACACTGATTTCTGCTTCTGCAGCTATCATTTACCAAATAAATGTTTTTCTTGCTACCAAACTTCAATGAATGTTGTGATGGAATGGCAGAGAGCTTGTAAACTAGCTCCTTTTGATTCTATTGGAGATGAAAATGGTACGTACAAAAGAAAGGATTCATCATATCTGTAGGTTGTTATGAAGGGGTAATTAGTTAATGTGAGATGGCATTTTTTTCCAAAATTAATATTGTTTGTTAATTTTGGTATTCAAAACTCTCGCCACCCCTGACCACTAATTTTAATAATAATAAACATTTTTTTTGCATGGTCATGGAAACATTTTACAGATAATAATTAGATCTAGAAATAACTTGTAAAAATATAAACATTAACTGAACTGGAAGAGAAGATTCTTGCAGCCAAATACTGCTTGCCCACTAGAGATCCTTTCTGCTTATGGCAGAAGGCAATGGTGAATTAGAAAGAGGTTTATAATTATTTACTCACAAAATATTATTAGACAGAACCCAAAACACGTGGAGGGGTTGCTGTTGGAGTTACTCAGCGCTGTTTTCTCAGGAAGCTGGGAGTCTATAGCATAGTCTCGGTTCTGGCTCCTCTTGACTTTCGATTCAGCAGAAGCCTTGCAGAGGGGTATGATGGTTTCGGTGTTCCCTGCCCCCCCCCCATACTTTAGAAATAACCCAGACTAGACTCAGCCGGCTCTGGAAATATAAATGAAGCTATTTATTTACAGCTAGCACAATATACAAGCAGATATTTACAGTATATGCAGTTATATACAGAAATATACAAGGTAAAAAGGTAATACAGAAACACAACTCCCCTCCCAGAAACCTGAGTCCCCAGGAGGGGCTCCCAACCACCCCTTCACCTTCCCCCTACCCCTCTCAACCTTACCCCAGTCCCAAGGAAGAATACAGGTTCCGCCAGAGGTTAAGAAGCAAAGTGGGTTAGCCCAAAATGGAGGGTGTGTTAGAGAGATGCAGCTCAGTCAGTAGCCCCAGCTAGAGTGATGGCGAGAGTGTTACCTAATGTTTTTGTTTCTTGTCCCTATACTTCTCAGCAAGACTTTGAGCGAAGTAGACGTCATCATGGTTTCCTTTCCACAGCCTGTAATCTAGTTCTCACCAAAACATTCTAGCTTGCTTCAATCTAGCACAATCCACCCCTGTCTACTTCATTCAGAGAATTGCTGTGAACTATCTGATCTAATCTAAGCCAATATTTACCCTAATGAATATCACAAGTTCAGTTTACACTTCATTCCAGCTATCTCAGATGTAGGTGATTCAAAAGCTCAGAACAGTTTGTCTCCTCACAAATGAGATGAGAACAGGGACTCCCAGGTGATGTTGGGTTCGTGCTCATGTACTGTAGATTCTTTCGTAGATTCTTTCATTGTTGGATGCCGATGATACCTAGAACAGAAAACTCCTAACAGCTTGTACTATATGTAGGCATAGGGGAATGGCCTGTTAGCAGGGAACAGCTGCCCAAGACGAAACAAAACACAGTATAGACCTTGGGCATGTAATGTGTGGGTCAGACAGACCTCAGAAGAGTAAGATAAGTAAGATCCTGCAGTCAGGACTGCTCAGATAGTTGCATAGCAACTTATATCAAGGAGCAGAGAAGAAGGTAGAAACAGTGTCTTCAGCCTGAGCAGAGTATTAGCCAATCATGTGGTAGTTACTAACTTTTACTGTAATTCTATCCAATCAGTGATTAATATGCTAGTCCTTCTGATACAATATATACCTGCCTGTTTTTCTAATAAAGTGGATTTTTGGCTTGCATCAAGTCGTTGCCCCGTCCCTTCATTGCGGCACTATACACTCTGAATTTAGACTCTCTCAGCTAAGGTTAGATTTCTCTGTGGAATACACTGGATTTCACCATTCTCCTGCATTACCCAGTAGGTGTGACCAGGACCTTCACCAGACACCAGGTTTCCCTTTGCCCGAAGGAGAAAATACCCAAACAGTTTTCCCTAACAGATGGGCTGCCCGGGGAGGGTGGTGGAGGCACCGTCCCTGGAGGTCTTCAAGAAAAGACTGGATGGGGCACTTAGTGACATGGTCTAGTTGATTGGATAGGGTTGGGTGATAGGTTGGACTGGATGATCTTGGAGGTCTCTTCCAACCTGGTTGATTCTATGATTCTATGATTCTTTTCATGTACAATAGGAACTTTATCACTGTCTACTGTTCGGACCAAATCTGATTGTGCAGGTCCTGCTCTGTTTACTGAACCTCTACTATTTACCAACCAGGTAGCTTTTGCTAAATGTTTGTCCCAGTTTTTCAGAGTTCCACCCCCCATGGCATTTAGGGTGGTTTTCAGCAAACCGTTGTCGCGTTCAGTCTTTCCTGAAGCTGGTGCATAGTAGGGTATGTGATAGATCCATTCAATACCATGCTCTTTGGCCCAGTTTTTCACAAGATTGTTCTTGAAATGAGTGCCATTGTCTGACTCGATTCTCTCTGGAGTTCCATATCTCCACGTGATCTGTCTCTCCAAGCCAAGAATGGTGTTACGTGCAGTAGCATGTGGAACTGGATAGGTTTCCAGCCATCCGGTGCTGGCCTCTACCATCGTTAGCAATCTGCCAGGCTTCACCATACTTGTACTTTGACCATCTCTCACCATACCATAAGGGCTTGATTCGCTTAGCCTGCTTAATATCAGTACAAAAGTCACAGTCATGGATGACTCGGGTGATAGCGTCCTTGACCTATCGCGTGCCCATCGGTATGTTGCATCTCTGCCTTGATGTCCAGATGAGTCATGGGCCCACCGAGCTAAGAACAGGTCACCTCGGTGTTTCCAGTCAAGGTCAAGATCAGAGTTGGTATCAACTTGAGAAATCTTAGCAGCTTGGTCTGCCTGCTGATTGTGTTGGTGTTCCTCAGTGGCTCTATACCTAGGCATGTGTGCATCTACGTGCCGCACCTTCACTGGAATTCTCTCCAGCCATGCATCCATGTCCTGCCATAGATCAGCACACCAAATAGGCTTTCCTTTCCTCTGCCAACCATGCTTTTTTCCAGTCCTTTAGCCAACCCCATAGAGCATTGGCTTGCCGGGGTCTGGAGCCTGGCAAGAGGCGAATCGGGGCACTGACGAGTCGACTCTATAGCTTCTGTGCATCAGTGCGTTTTATTAAGGCAATACAGCAACTTGTTTAACCCTCAGAGGAGGTGTACACAACTAACTTAGTTTGAGATTGGTACAAGTAGAAGGTACAGATTGGCTCAAAGTTATGTGCAAGGCACAGATAGGTCATTCCCCATCAAAACAGCCCGTGGTCCCACCTCAGGGGGCTAGCAGGGTCAGCCCCCTGGAGCTGTATCCGCCTCCGGGGGCTGGCAAATTCCATCCCCTATCAGGTGTGCGTGGGTTCCTCAGCCTAACAGCCTAGCTTCCTTGGGGCCTGCTGGACTCCAAGGACATTTCCCATCAAAAAGTCTCATGTTTACAGCTCATGCCCGGCTGCGGGAGAAATTCTCCCACATTGGCTACCATCCATGAGTATGTGTAGAGGTAAAGGATAGGCCAATTCTCATGTTCAGCCACATCAAGAGCGAGTTGGACAGCTTTTACCTCAGCGAACTGACTGGATTCTCCTTCTCCATCTCTCGCTTCGGTAACTCTCCTGGTTGGACTCCAGACTGCTGACTTCGATCTTCGCTTGTTCCCAACAAGACGACAGGAACCGTCTGTGAACAAAGCATAGTTCTTTTCCTCATCAGAGAGATCACCATAGGGAGGAGCTTCCTCAGCACGAGTTATTTTCTCCTCTGGAGGTTTGGTACAGTCTGTGCCTTCCGGCCAGTTGGTGATCACCTCCACCAGACCAGGTTGATCAAGATTACCCATTCGTGCTTGTTCGGTTGTCAAAGCCATCCATTTAGACCAGGTTGCATCTGTGGCATGATGCGGTGATGAACCTTTGCCTTAGAACATCCAGTTTAGAACTGGCAATCTAGGAGCTAAAAGCAATTGTGACTCAGTTCCAATCACTTAGGAATCGGCTTTCCATCCTTCATATGCTGCTAGTATTTCTTTCTCTGTTGGGGTGTAATTTGCCTCTGAACCTCTGTAGCTACAACCTCAGAAACCAAGAGGACGACCACGTGTCTCATTTGGAGCTCTCTGCCAAAGACTCCAAGTTGGACATTGTCACTGGCAGCCGTGTACAGAATGTTCTTAATGTCCGGATGTGGCCGTTTGAGCTGATCCTCTAGCTCAGACATAGGGGAGAAATGAACATTCCAGGGATAGGCCACATAAATGGCAACAATAGATAAATTAATATAATTTCATTGGAGCATCAAGAACTTAATGTCTAGAAGCACAGTTTGTTCTGCCCCTTCTCCCGCTGGCTTCTGCTGCTGCAGCTTCGCCTATCTTCCCCGGCTGCTGTTTTGGCTACTGCTGCTTCTGCTGCTTCGCCGCCGCTTGACCCCCTCCCCATCTCCCTTAAGGTTATTGTATTGTTTTCTTTTTTTTCCCTTCCTTCCTTCTCTAGTTATTATTTCTCTTTACATTGTTATACTTATTTTATAAGAAAATACAATTTCATCTTTCCCTGACTTTCAAAAAAGTAGGGGGGTTTGTGTTGTGAATTTCTTCCCGGGGGAGGGATCAGCCCAAACCCGGGACACCGGACCAGATCGCACAGTTCCCAAGCCCACTGCATGAACTACTTCTTGCTTGATCTGATCAAAGGCTGCTTGTTGTTCAAGTCCCCACTCGAAATTCTTTCTCTTAGAAGTCACATTGTGCAGAGGTTTGACAATTTGACTGAAACCAGGAATGTATAGTCTCCAAAATCACACTGCACCTAAGAAAGAGAGAGTGTCCTTCTTATTGGTGGGAACTGCCATGGTGGAGACTTTTTTGATCACCTCCTGTGGAATGTGAGGGCGACCATCCTGCTACCGCTCTCCCAGAAACTGAATCTCTCTGGCAGGTCCTTTGACCTTGTCTCTCTTAATGGAAAAACCTGCTTGCAACAGAATGTCAATGATTTTGTTACCTTTCTCGAAGACTTCCTCAACAGTTTGGCCCCACACAATGATGTCGTCGATGTACTGGATGTGCTCTGGAGCTTTACCTTTCTCCAGTGCATTGTGGATGACTGAGTGACAGATGGTTGAGCTGTGTTTCCACCCCTGAGGCGAACTGTTGAAGCGGTACTGGATTCCTCTCCAGGTGAATGCAAACTGAGGCCTGCACTCCTTTGCTATGGGAATAGAGAAGAAAGCTTTAACAATGTCTATGGTAGCATACCATTTAGCCTCCTTCGATTCCAGCTCATTCTGGAGTTCCAGCATGTCCACCACAGCTGCACTCATGGGTGGAGTCACCTCGTTGAGGGCACAAAAATCAATTGTCAGTCAACGGCCTCAATTAGGTTTGCGCACAGGTCAAATCGGACAGTTGAAAGGTGAATGAGCTTTCTCGATGACAGCCTGACTCTCCAGTTGATGAATCAGCTGATGAATGGGAACGATTAGTGCTGTAGTGGCTGTGGTGCACAGCTTGAGCAGCAATTGGCAGCTCCAGATCCTCTATGTCATGATGTCCCACAACTGCAGATTCATCAGAAAGTTCAGGTCTAATGGACAATTTCCATTTACCATCCTCAATCTCTACAGATGCTATTCCAAAAGCCCATTTATGACCCTTAGGATCTTTGAAACAACCTTGTCTCTAAAAGTCAATTCCCAGAATGCAAGGTGCATCAGGACCAGTTACAATAGTGTGTTTCATCCACTCTTTACCAGTTAAACTTATCTCAGCCTGCAACTTAGTTAACTCTTGAGATCCACCAATGATTCCAAAAATAGAAATGGACTCTGTCCCTTTACAATTGGATGGCAACAAAGTACACTGAGCACCTGTGTCAACTAAAGCCCTGTATTTCCGAACTCTTGAACTGCCAGGCCACCTAATGAATACATTCCAATAGATTCGGTTCTCTCCACTATCCCTTTCCTCCTCCTGGCTGGAGGCAGGGCACCCCTAATGCTGAACATGGCATGTGGGGTGTACACAGTGATTGGTGTTGTTGTGAGAGGAATTGCAACTGTTGGAACAATTGCAGTTGCTCTCGGGAGCTGAAGAAGTGACAGCTACTTTCCTGGCATTATTGCCTCTGTTTCTGCCACTCTGCAGATCCCTGACCCTCTTTGAAAGAGCTGAAGTAGGTTTACCATCCCACTTGTTCATGTTCTCACCGTATGTGTCATGCAGAAGTTTCCACAGTGACGCACGTGATTGCTGATGTCCGAGTGGAATTTGTCTCCTCCTGGGCTGGAATTGCCTTGCAGGAGGTGGGCGTCTGTTCCTGACTGCAGAAACATGCACCCATTCAGATGATGCAGGAATGGTATCCTTTACCAGATTGGAAATTGAGTTTTTAAGGTCCTCCTTCAGTTCTTTCATGCTCTCCTTAATGCCATCTCTAAGCTCTGTAGTCATAGTCTTTATGGCACAGATTATACCAGAATGGGACAAGCTGTCCTCTATCTGCCTGAGCTGATCGGTGAATTCACCAACAGTGAAAGATCTTCCATTATCACTCCTTGCTAGAAACTTACTGGCCAAGATGTTAGCATAGGATGAAGGAGCAAGCTTAATCAGCTTCTTCATGAGACCTGTTCCCAAAGGAATATCGTCAGGCTCATGAGTACCATGATCTCCATAAAGCACTTCCTTCACAGCAAACTCCTTCAGAAGCTTAATTCCCTGCTCAACGGTGTTCCACTTCTTGGCAGCCCATGGCAAATCATCTCGGGAAGGATATCTCATAGCCACAGCCAACAAAAGGCATGTCCACAAGCTAACCCTACCAAGAGGACTTGCTAGGTATTTGTCCACTCCACTCTCCTTAGTGAGTGGTCCCAGCTGCTTGGCAGACTTGTTTCCTACCTGCAGAGCATTAGCACCAATGCCACGGCATCTCACTAGCCAGCTTAAGATTGGCTCACCTGATTCCCTTGAGTATTCCTTCCTAACTCCCCTGACCTCTCTGAGTGGATCCTTGGAGCCCTGGATGTCATCTTTCACCTCCTCTTCCACCTGTTGATCTGGTGGTACCGGGCCTAACACAATCTTCCTCATAGCATTCCTAAACTCATTGGAACCATCCTCTCTCTTGGGAGCTAACCTCACAGCACTCCTCTCACTTGAGTATTGCTGTCTCAGCACATCTGCAAGGTCTCGCAGACTAACTGCCTCCTCTTGCTCCTCCTGCTGCTGATCACCAGAGGTCCCCTCTCTTACATCCTCCTGCGAACCACTCTTTGTCTTAGCTTTTGCCTTAGCAGGTGCCAGAAAGGCCTGAACAGCAACAGACTTGGATGTGTCTGCTGGAGGATTTGAATCATTAGGAGTCTGACCTGGAGGGTTTGAATTATTGGAGGTCTGACTTGGAGCTTGTGAGTTCAAATCTGCCTTGCTTTTAACAGGAGGATTTTGGTTCTGGTCTGCTGGCTGGGGGTTTGAATTGGCTGAGCTGGTGTCATTAGGATTTGGACTGACAGGGCTAGCGTTACCAGCATTAGTAGTATTAGCATTAGTGGGATTGTTTGCCTGTCCTCATAGAATCATAGAATCATAGAATCAACCAGGTTGGAAGAGACCTCCAAGATCATCGAGTCCAACCTATCACCCAGCCCTAGCCAGTCAACTAGACCATGGCACTGAGTGCCTCATCCAGTCTTTTCTTGAAGACCCCCAGGGACGGTGCCTCCACTACCTCCCTGGGCAGCCCATTCCAATGGGAAATCACTCTCTCTGTGAAGAACTTCTTCCTAACATCCAGCCTAGACCTACCCTGGCACAACTTGAGACTGTGTCCCCTTGTTCTATTGCTGGTTACCTGGGAGAAGAGGCCAACCCCCACCTGGCTACAATGTCCCTTCAGGTAGTTGTAGACAGTAATAAGATCACCCCTGATCCTCCTGGGATGCCTGCCAAACTCTGTGGATTGTTGTCATTTTTGCTAGGAACATTCTGATTTTGGGTACCTGCCTGTCCTCCTGGGGCTCCTGCTGAACTCTGCCCGTTGTTTTTGCTATCTTTATCATTGCTTATGTTATTGGTGGGAACATTGGCCGTGTTCCCAGCACTTGGAGAAGGAGGGGCAGAGGCTGGCAAGGGGGAAGCCGATAACTGTGTTCCCTTGTTTTGCTGTGAAAGAGACTGCTTCTGAGACACAGAATTTTTCCTAGTTCTTACAGAAGCTGGTTTTGAATTTTTCACCAATAATGCCAGAATTAATATGAATATTAAAATCATAAGGCAAATATTAAAAACTGTGAGTAGCAAAACAGTTTTACACGAGCATGTACCTAAACAAACAGTTGGAATTCCTGTCTTCGGCTGAATAACTCTCATTAGAGCCGTATTTAAAGCAGAATTTCCATTGATTGTCACATTATTGACCAGAGCTCCTGTAATATCCTTGGTAATATTCTCAGAGATATTAAAACCAGCATAACCAAGAATCAAATCACCCCAGCTCCAGAACATATCTGAAACCTTAGCTTTAGCCTTATTATAAGCCAGATCAATAAAATAAGCAACAATTTGAGCTTTTATCCAACTAAATGCCAAGAAAACAAAACCAGACCAGAGCAATGCACCAACCAAATATGATAGCTGCTTGATTAGCTTCATCTTAATTCCCAGAGCTAATTTCCAATCACTCAAATCTATCTAGCCCCACGTTGGGCGCCAATAGAAAATGTGATGGTTTGGGCTCTTACCCGCCCCCCCACACTTTGTATTTGCCCCAGCTAACTCAGACGGCCTCTGGGAATATAGATGAAGCAATTTATTTACAGCTAGCAGAATTTACAAGCAGCTATTTACAATATACACAGTTATATACAATTATATACAGAAATATACAAAGGATAAACAATACAAAAGCACAACTCCCCTCCCAGAAACCTGAGTCCCCGGGAGGGGCTTTCAAACCACCCCAACACCTCCCCCGGCCCCTCTCAACCTTACCCCAGTTCTCAGGAAGAAGAGAGGTGCAGCCAAGAGGTTAGGGAGCAGGGTTAGAAAGCAGGGATGTTAGAAAGATGTGTCTCGGTCTAAGGCAAAAGCAAGAGTGAGAGACAAAATGGAGAAAGTTTACTTCTTCTTCCCAGAGTTCTCAGCGTGACTGTGAGAGAAGTTGACATCAATTGTTTTCATTTCACTGCTCGTTATCTAGTTCTTTTACCAAAACTCTTTCAAAGAGGGTCAAGGAACTGCAGAGTGGCAGAAACAGAGGCAATAATGCCAGGAAAGTAGCTGTCACTTCTTCAGCTCCCGAGAGCAACTGCAGTTGTTCCAACAGTTGCAGTTCCTCTCACAACAACACCAATCATTGTGTACACCCTACATGCCATGTTCAGCATTAGGGGTGCCCTGCCTCCAGCCAGGAGGAGGAAAGGGATAGTGGAGAGAACCGAATCTATTGGAATGTATTCATTAGGTGGCCTGGCAGTTCAAGAGTTCGGAAATACAGGGCTTTAGTTGACACAGGTGCTCAGTGTACTTTATTGCCATCTAATTGTAAAGGGACAGAGTCCATATCTATCTTTGGAATCACTGGTGGATCTCAAGAGTTAACTAAGATACAGGCTGAGATCAGTTTAACTGGTAAAGAGTGGAAGACACATACAATTGTAACTGGTCCTGACGCGCCTTTCATTTTGGGAATTGACTTTTTGAGACAAGGCTGTTTCAAAGATCCTAAGGGTCATAAATGGGCTTTTGGAATAGCATCTGTAGAGATTGAGGATGATAAATTGAAATTGTCTATTAGACCTGAACTTTCTGATGAATCTGCAGTTGTGGGACATCATGACATAGAGGACCTGGAAGTGCCAATTGCAACTCAAACTGTTCATCATAGGCAGTACAGAACTAACCGTGACTCTTGGTTGCCCATTCATCAGCTGATTCGTCAACTGGAGAGTCAGGCTGTCATCGAGAAATCTCATTCACCTTTCAACAGTCCCATCTGGCCTGTGCGTAAACCTACGGGCGACTGGAGACTGACAGTTGACTTTCGTGCCCTCAATGAGGTGACGCCACCCTTGAGTGCAGCTTTGCCGGACATGCTGGAACTCCAGTATGAGCTGGAATCGAAGGAGGCTAAATGGTATTGTCACGGAAGGTAGTTTGGGAGGTTGTGGGGAAAATACGTGGAGACTCACTTGTGGATTTTCAAGTGATTTATTGCTCAAACACGGAGATCCCCCTCCTGAACTAAATTCCCCACGTGAGTTGTTTTGGATTGAAGTTGTAAAATAACAGTTCAGAAAATAGCAGATAAAGGAGAGTCTGTGATTTCTTTAGAGTTCTTTGAGTCTTTAAAGTTACTCAGTCTTTAGGTAAAGAGTTCTTTCTCCAATTTACTCACTGTTCGTAGTTCAGTTCAGCAAAGTTCGAAGTTTTGGGCGGTGTCCCTTTGTTCGTCAGGATTGGGCCCAAGCAGGTTTCAGGCCTCTGCGGGCCCCTCGTCGGGCAGGGCCGATCAGGATCGTGAGGGCACCGCGGCAGGAGCGAGGCAGGCAGGCAGGCTAGCGAGCGAGCGGTAGGAGCAGGTACCAGCAAGCTCAAGCCAGCAAGCGCCCCGATCCAGGAAGGCACACCATTTTTATAATGTTCAAAAGAGGTGTAACCCTCCAGACCAGGCTATTTTACGTTATTCTTGCAGATTGGCACAAAATTACAATTAACCTATATAATTGGACAGTTCTTACCAAAACAACCTGTAGGACCACCCAAAGTTCGGCCCACACCAGGTGTCGAGCGGGCATGAGAACTGCCGTTCCCCCTAGCCAAAACAGTGGCCATTGTTTACGTTTTATCTCGACTAGGGAGAGACTTTCTCATGGGGCTGAAGGACTGTTTTGGTTTACAATGCTTCTGGCTTAAAATGTGAGACACTGCAACTTTTACAGCAGGAAGGCCTGCTAAGGGCTTCTGCTACCCTCCATGACAGGTATGGAACCATAGACATTGCCAATGCTTTCTTCTCTATTCCCATAGCAAAGGAGTGCAGGCCTCAGTTTGCATTCACCTGGAGAGGAATCCAGTACCAGTTCAACCGTTTGCCTCAGGGGTGGAAACACAGCTCAACCATCTGTCACTCAGTCATCCACAATGCACTGGAGAAAGGTAAAGCTCCAGAGCACATCCAGTACATCGACGACATCATTGTGTGGGGCCAAACTGCTGAGGAAGTCTTCGAGAAAGGTAACAAAATCATTGACATTCTGTTGCAAGCAGGTTTTGCCATTAAAAGAGACAAGGTCAAAGGACCTGCCAGAGAAATTAAGTTTCTGGGAGTGCGGTGGCAGGATGGTCGCCGTTACATTCCTCAGGATGTGATTCACAAAGTCTCTACCATGGCAGTTCCCACCAGTAAGAAGGACACACTTTCTTTTCTTGGTGTGGTGGGATTTTGGAGACTGCACATTCCTGGTTTCAGTCAGATTGTCAAACCTCTGCATGATGTGACTCGTAAGAGAAACAATTTCGAGTGGGGACCTGTACAACAAGCAGCCTTTGATCAAATTAAGCGAGAAATAGTCCATGCAGTGGGCTTGGGACCTGTGAGATCTGGTCCGGACATTAAAAACATTCTGTACACGGCTGCCAGTGACAATGGTCCAACTTGGAGTCTTTGGCAGAGAGCTCCAAATGAGACACGTGGCCGTCCTCTTGGTTTCTGGGGACGTTGCTACAGAGGTTCAGAGACAAATTACACTGCAACTGAGAAAGAGATTCTAGCAGCCTATGAGGGAGTGAAAGCAGCTTCTGAAGTGATTGGAACTGAGTCACAATTGCTTTTAGCTCCTAGACTGCCAGTTCTTAACTGGATGTTCAATGGCAAAGGTTCTTCATCACATCATGCCACAGATACAACCTGGTCTAAATGGATGGCTTTGATAACCCAACGAGCGCGAATGGGTAATCTTGACCGACCTGGTCTGGTGGAGGTGATCACCAACTGGCCGGAAGGCACAGACTGTTCCAAACCTCCAGAGGAGAAAATAACTCGTGCTGAGGAAGCTCCTCCTTATGGTGATCTCTCTGATCAGGAAAAGAACTATGCTTTGTTCACAGACGGTTCCTGTCGTCCTGTTGGGAACAAGCGAATATGGAAGTCAGCAGTTTGGAGTCCAACCAGGAGAGTTACCGAAACGAAAGATGGCGAAGGAGAATCCAGTCAGTTCGCTGAGGTAAAAGCTGTTCAACTTGCTCTTGATGTGGCTCAACATGATAATTGGCCTATCCTTTACCTCTACACCGACTCATGGATGGTAGCCAATGCTCTATGGGGTTGGCTGAAGGACTGGAAGAAGAATGGTTGGCAGAGGAAAGGAAAGCCTATTTGGTGTGCTGATCTATGGCAGGACATTGATGCACGGCTTGAGAAAATTCCAGTGAAGGTGCGGCATGTAGATGCACACATGCCTAAGAGCAGAGCCACTGAGGAACATCAATATAACCAGAAGGCAGACCAAGCTGCTAAGATTGCTCAAGTTGATGCCAACTCTGAACTTGACATTGACCTTGATTGGAAACACCGAGGTGAGCTGTTCTTAGCTCGGTGGGCCCATGATTCGTCTGGACATCAAGGCAGAGATGCAACATACCGATGGGCTCGCGATAGGTCAATTGACTTATCCATGGATGCCATCACCCAGGTCATCTATGACTGTGACATTTGTGCTGCTATTAAGCAGGCTAAGCGAATCCAGCCCTTATGGTATGGTGAGAGATGGTCAAAGTACAAGTATGGTGAAGCCTGGCAGATTGACTACATCACTTTACCTCGATCTCGTTCTGGCAAGCAGTATGTGCTGACGATGGTAGAAGCCAGCACTGGATGGTTGGAGACCTATCCAGTTCCACATGCTACTGCACGTAACACCATCGTTGGTTTGGAGAGACAGATCATGTGGAGACATGGAACTCCAGAGAGAATCGAGTCAGACAATGGTACTCATTTCAAGAACAATCTTGTGAAGAACTGGGCCAAAGAGCATGGTATTGAATGGATCTATCACATACCCTACTATGCACCAGCTTCAGGGTAGATTGAGCGCTACAACGGTTTGCTGAAAACCACCCTAAAAGCCATGGGGGGTGGAACTCTGAAAAACTGGGACAAACATTTAGCACAAGCTACCTGGTTGGTAAATAGTAGAGGTTCAGTAAACAGAGCAGGACCTGCACAATCAGACTTGGTCCAAACAGTAGACGGTGATAAAGTTCCTGTTGTACATGAAAAGAATCTGTTAGGGAAAACTGTTTGGGTATTTTCTCCTTCGGGCGAAGGGAAACCTGTCCGAGGTGTGGTTTCTGCTGAAGGTCCTGGTCATACATACCGGGTAATGCAGGAGAATGGTGAAATCCAGTGTATTCCACAGAGAAATCTAACCTTAGCTGAGAGAGTTTAAATTCAGAGTGTCTAATATAAGTTGTTAGGAGTTTTCTGTTCTAGGTAGCATCGGCGCCCAACACTGAGAGAATCTACGATAGAATCTACAGTACATGAGCACGAACTGTGCTAGTTTGAAGCAAGCTAGAATGTTGTGGTAAAAGAACTAGATAACGGGCCGTGAAATGAAAACAATTGATGTCAACTTCTCTCACAGTCTCGCTGAGAGCTCTGGGAAGAAGAAGTAAACTTTCTCCATTTTGTCTCTCACTCTTGCTTTTGCCTTAGACCGAGACACATCTTTCTAACATCCCTGCTTTCTAACCCTGCTCCCTAACCTCTTGGCTGCACCTCTCTTCTTCCTGAGAACTGGGGTAAGGTTGAGAGGGGCCGGGGGAGGTGTTGGGGTGGTTTGAGAGCCCCTCCCAGGGACTCAGGTTTCTGGGAGGGGAGTTGTGCTTTTGTATTTTTTATCCTTTGTATATTTCTGTATATAATTGTATATAACTGTATATATTGTAAATAGCTGCTTGTAAATTCTGCTAGCTGTAAATAAATTGCTTCATCTATATTCCCAGGGTCCGTCTGAGTTAGCTGGGGCAAATTCAAAAGTGTGGGGGGGCGGGTAAGAGCCCAAACCATCACAATCTCTTTGTTATGTTCATATACAAATTCTTTCATGACCTTATAAATGTCCCTTTCTTCATGTGAGCTTTGATTCCCCATGTTTAAGTTCCTCAGAGCTCACCTACCAGTCTCGAGGAGGTGATGGAGTGCGGGTCCGCAATCTGCTTCCTTTCAGCAGCTTTCAGTTCCCAGAGGCTAGTGGCCGTTGTCCTCATATCCCGGACAATGAGCACCGATATCACATCGGGAGTCACCATTTGCCGCAATGAAGGGATGGGGCAACGACTTGATGCAAGCCAAAATTCCACTTCATTAGAAAAATAGGCAGGTATATATTGTCTCAGAAGGGCTAGCATGTTAATCACTGATTGGTTAGAATTACAGTAAAAACGTTAGTATCTACTATATGATTGGCTAACACTCTGCTCAGACGAAAGACACTGTTTCTACTTTCTTCGTTACTTTCTCTGCTCCTTGATATATGTTGCTATGCAACTATCTGAGCAGTCCTGACTGCAGGATCCTACTTATCTTTCTCTTCTGAGGTCTATCTGACCCACACATTGCATGCCTAAGGTCTATGCTGTATTTGTTTCGTCTTGGGCAACTGTTCCTTGCTAACAGCCCATTCCCCTATTCCTGCACTAAGGATTTGTAACATGACAATTGTGGTATTTTAGGATATCCTGGGATGTTTTTTCTGGGGTTTTCTTTGTATATCTGGGTATCATTGAAAAAAAAAAACCAACAAAAACAACAACAAAAAAATAAGAGGGAGAAAATGGGTTTAGAGGAAAGTAGGATAGCAGAAGAAATTTTTTCCTTTTTCGAGATTTTTGTAATTACATTATACAGACTAGACCAATGGATCTATTAACCTAGGCAATGAAAATGTCTGCATTTGTTCTTGTATTTGCTTGCGTTTGATCATTTATCTTCCCAGGCCTTGATGGAGACCAGCCTGATTATGACCAACCTGTTTTTTCCTAAAGTGAGCAGAAGTCTTGCTCAGATGGCAGAATTGTGAAAAGGACTTGAAAGGAGTACTGACATGATGATTATGTGTGTATGGATCATTGTGCTAGTTTGAAGCAAGCTGGAATGTTTTGGTAAAAGAACTAGATAATGGGCAGTGAAATGAAAACAATTGATGTCAACTTCTCTCACAGTTACGCTGAGAACTCTGGGAAGAAGAAGAAAACATTCTCCATTTTGTTTCTCACTCTTGCTTTTGCCTTAGACCTGGTCACATCTCATTAACCCTGCTCCTACTAACCCTGCTCCCTAACCTCTTGGCTGCACCTCTCTTCTTCCTGAGAACTGGGGTAAGGTTGAGAGGGCCAGGGGAGGTGTTGGGGTGGTTTAAAAGCCCCTCCTGGGGACTTAGGTTTCTGGGAGGGGAGTTGTGCTTTTGTATTGTTTATCTTTTGTATATTTCTGTATATAATTGTATATAACTGTATATATTGTAAATAGCTGCTTGTAAATTCTGCTAGCTGTAAATAAATTGCTTCATCTATATTCCCAGGGTCCATCTGAGTTAGCTGGGGCAAATTCAAAAGTGTGGGGGGCGGGGTAACCCCCAAACCATCACATTTTTAATTGGCTTTCCCAACGTGGGGCTAGATATTTGGGTGATTGGAAATTAGCTCTGGGAATTAAGATGAAGCTAATCAAGCAGCTATTGTACTTGGTGGGGATTGCTGTGTGGCCTGTTTTCTGGTTTTTTGTGTACAATTGGATCAAAGATCAAATTGGTTATTTCTTGCTTCATGTAGTTTTTAAGAAGGCTAAAGTTAAGCTTTCAAACATGTTCTGGAGCTGGGGTGATTTGATTCTTGGCTATGCTGGTTTTAATATCTCTGAAAATATTACCAAGGATATTACAGGAGCTCTGGTCAATAATGTGACAATCAATGGAAATTCTGCTTTAAATATGGCTCTAATGAGAGTTATTCAGCCTAAGACAGGAATTCCAACTGTTTGCATAGGCACATGCTCATGTAAAACTGTTTTTCTTCTCACAATTTTTAATATTTGCCTCATGATTTTAATAATCATATTAATTTTGGCATTATTGGTGAAAAATTCAAAACCAGCTTCTGTAAGAGCTAGGAAAAATTCTGTGTCTCAGAAGCAGTCTCTTTCACAGCAAAACAAGGGAACACAGTCATCGGCTTCCCCCTTGCCAGCCTCTGCCCCTCCTTCTCCAAGTGCTGGGAACACAGCCCGTGTTCCTGCCACTAACGTAAACAATGATAACGGGCAGAGTTCGGCAGGAGCCCTAGGAGGACAGGTCGGTACCCAAAATCAGAATGTCCCTAGCAAAAATGAAAACAAGTCAGGGTTGGCAGGCATCCCAGGAGGACAGGCAAATAATAACACTGCTAATGCTGGTAATGCTAGCCCAGTCAGTCCAAATCCTAATGACACCAGCTCAGCCAATTCGAACCCCCAGCCAGCAGACCAGAACCAAAATCCTCCTGTTAAAAGCAAGGCAGACTTGAACTCACAAGCTCCAGGTCAGACCCCTAAGGATTCAAATGCTCCAAGTCAGACCTCCAATAATTCAAACGCTCCAGATCAGACTCCTAAAGATTCAAATCCTCCAGCAGACACGTCCAAGTCAGTTGCTGCTCAGGCCCTTCTGGCACCTGCTAAGGCAAAAGCTAAGACAAAGAGTGGTTCGCAGGAGGATGTAAGACAGGGGACCTCTGGTGATCAGCAGCAAGAAGAGGAGGAGGAGATAGTTAGTCTGCGAGACCTTGTAGATGTGCTGAGACAACAATACTCAAGTGAGAGGAGCACTGTGAGGTTAGCTGCCAGGAGAGAGGATGGTTCCAATGAGTTTAGGAATGCTATGAAGAAGATTGTGTTAGGCCAGGCACCACCAGATCAACAGGAAGAGGAGGAGGAAGATGACATCCAAGGCTCCAAGGATCCACTCAGAGAGGTCAGGGAAGTTAGGAAGGAATATACAAGAGAATCAGGTGAGCCAATCTTAAGCTGGCTAGTGAGATGCCGTGGCATTGGTGCTAATGCTCTGCAGGTAGGAGACAAGTCTGCCAAGCAGCTGGGACCACTCACTAAGGAGAGTGGAGTGGACAAACACCTGGCAAGTCCTCTTGGTAGGGTTAGCTTGTGGACACGCCTTCTGTTGGCTGTGGCTATGAGATATCCTTCCCGAGATGATTTGCCATGGGCTGCCAAGAAGTGGAACACCGTTGAGCAGGGAATTAAGCTTCTGAAGGAGTTTGCTGTGAAGGAAGTGCTTTATGGAGATCATGGCACTCATGAGCCTGATGATATTCCTTTGGGAACAGGTCTCATGAAGAAGCTGATTAAGCTTGCTCCTTCATCCTATGCTAACATCTTGGCCAGTAAGTTTCTAACAAGGAGTGATAATGGAAGATCTTTCACTGTTGGTGAATTCACTGACCAGCTCAGGCAGATAGAGGACAGCTTGTCACATTCTGGTATAATCTGTGCCATAAAAACTATGACTTCTGAAATAAAGAGCATGAAAGATGGTTTTGAGAATACCATGAAAGAACTGAAGGAGGATCTTACAACCTCAATTTCCAATCTGGTAAAGGATACCATTCCTGCATCATCTGAATGGGTGCATGTTTCTGCAGTCAGGAACAGACGCCCACCTCCTGCAAGGCAATTCCAGCCTAGGAGGAGACAAATTCCACCCAGACAGCAGCAATCACGTGTGTCACTGTGGATACTTCTGCGTGACACATACGGGGAGAACATGAACAAATGGGATGGTAAACCTACTTCAGCTCTTTCAAAGAGAGTCAGGGATCTGCAGAGTGGCAGAAACAGAGGCAATAATGCCAGGAAAGTAGCTGTCACTTCTTCAGCTCCCGAGAGCAACTGCAATTGTTCCAACAGTTGCAATTCCTCTCACAACAACAACAATCATTGTGTACACCCTACATGCCATGTTCAGCATTAGGGGTGCCCTGCCTCCAGCCAGGAGGAGGAAAGGGATAGTGGAGAGAACAGAATCTATTGGAATGTATTCATTAGGTGGCCTGGCAGTTCAAGAGTTCGGAAATACAGGGCTTTAGTTGACACAGGTGCTCAGTGTACTTTGTTGCCATCCAATTGTAAAGAGACAGAGTCCATTTCTATTTTTGGAATCATTGGTGGATCTCAAGAGTTAACTAAGTTGCAGGCTGAGATAAGTTTAACTGGTAAAGAGTGGATGAAACACACTATTGTAACTGGTCCTGATGCACCTTGCATTCTGGGAATTGACTTTTAGAGACAAGGTTGTTTCAAAGATCCTAAGGGTCATAAATGGGCTTTTGGAATAGCATCTGTAGAGACTGAGGATGGTAAATGGAAATTGTCCATTAGACCTGAACTTTCTGATGAATCTGCAGTTGTGGGACATCATGACATAGAGGATCTGGAGCTGCCAATTGCTGCCAATTGGGACTGAAAGATTGTTTTGGTTTTTCGATGCTTCTGGCTTGAATGTGAGGCACTAGAAACTACACCATATAGCAAAAGCTTAGAGAGCCTTTGCTACTCTCCATGACAGTTGTCTATTAGACCTGAACTTTCTGATGAATCTGCAGTTGTGGGACATCATGACATAGAGGACCTGGAAGTGCCAATTGCAACTCAAACTGTTCATCATAGGCAGTACAGAACTAACCGTGACTCTTTGTTGCCCATTCATCAGCTGATTCGTCAATTGGAGAGTCAGGCTGTCATCGAGAAAGCTCATTCACCTTTCAACAGTCCCATCTGGCCTGTGCGCAAACCTACGGGCGACTGGAGACTGACAGTTGACTTTCGTGCCCTCAACGAGGTGACACCACCCATGAGTGCAGCTGTGCCGGACATGCTGGAGCTCCAGTATGAGCTGGAATCGAAGGAGGCTAAATGGTATGCAACCATAGACATTGCTAATGCCTTCTTCTCTATTCCCATAGCAAAGGAGTGCAGGCCTCAGTTTGCATTCACCTGGAGAGGAATCCAGTACCAGTTCAATCGTTTGCCTCAGGGGTGGAAACACAGCTCAACCATCTGTCACTCAGTCATCCACAATGCACTGGAGAAAGGTAAAGCTCCAGAGCACATCCAGTACATCGACGACATCATTGTGTGGGGCCAAACTGTTGAGGAAGTCTTCGAGAAAGGTAACAAAATCATTGACATTCTGTTGCAAGCAGGTTTTTCCATTAAGAGAGACAAGGTCAAAGGACCTGCCAAAGAAATTCAGTTTCTGGGAGTGCGGTGGCAGGATGGTCGCCGTTACATTCCTCAGGATGTGATCAACAAAGACTCCACCATGGCAGTTCCCACCAGTAAGAAGGACACACTTTCTTTCCTTGGTGTGGTGGGATTTTGGAGACTACACATTCCTGGTTTCAGTCAGATTGTCAAACCTCTGCATGATGTGACTCGTAAGAGAAACAATTTCGAGTGGAGACCTGAACAACAAGCAGCCTTTGATCAAATTAAGCGAGAAGTAGTCCATGCAGTGGGCTTGGGACCTGTGAGATCTGGTCCGGACATTAAAAACATTCTGTACACGGCTGCCAGTGACAATGGTCCAACTTGGAGTCTTTGGCAGAGAGCTCCAAATGAGACACGTGGTCGTCCTCTTGGTTTCTGGGGACGTTGTTACAGAGGTTCAGAGACAAATTACACTGCAACTGAGAAAGAGATACTAGCAGCCTATGAGGGAGTGAAAGCAGCTTCTGAAGTGATTGGAACTGAGTCACAATTGCTTTTAGCTCCTAGACTGCCAGTTCTTAACTGGATGTTCAAAGGCAAAGGTTCATCACCACATCATGCCACAGATGCAACCTGGTCTAAATGGATGGCTTTGATAACCCAGCGAGCACAAATGGGTAATCTTGACCGACCTGGTCTGGTGGAGGTGATCACCAACTGGCCGGAAGGCACAGACTGTTCCAAACCTCCGGAGGAGAAAATAACTCGTGCTGAGGAAGCTCCTCCTTATGGTGATCTCTCTGATCAGGAAAAGAACTATGCTTTGTTCACAGATGGTTCCTGTCGTCTTGTTGGGAACAAGCGAATATGGAAGTCAGCGGTTTGGAGTCCAACCAGGAGAGTTACCGAAACGAAAGATGGCGAAGGAGAATCCAGTCAGTTCGCTGAGGTAAAAGCTGTTCAACTTGCTCTTGATGTGGCTGAACGTGAGAATTGGCCTATCCTTTACCTCTACACCGACTCGTGGATGGTAGCCAATGCTCTATGGGGTTGGCTAAAGGACTGGAAGAAGAATGGTTGGCAGAGGAAAGGAAAGCCTATTTGGTGTGCTGATCTATGGCAGGACATTGATGCACGGCTGGAGAAAATTCCAGTGAAGGTGCGGCACGTAGACGCACACATGCCTAAGAGCAGAGCAACTGAGGAACATCAACATAATTAGAAGGCAGACCAAGCTGCTAAGATTGCTCAAGTTGACACCAACTCTGATCTTGACATTGACCTTGACTGGAAACACCGAGGTGAACTGTTTTTAGCTCGGTGGGCCCATGACTCATCTGGACATCAAGGCAGAGATGGAACATACCGATGGGCTCGCGATAGGTCAATTGACTTGTCCATGGACGCTATCACCCAAGTCATCTATGACTGTGACATTTGTGCTGCTATTAAGCAGGCTAAGCGAAGCAAGCCCTTATGGTATGGTGAGAGATGGTCAAAGTACAAGTATGGTGAAGCCTGGCAGATTGACTACATCACTTTACCTCGATCTCATTCTGGCAAGCAGTATGTGCTAACGATGGTAGAAGCCAGCACTGGATGGTTGGAAACCTATCCAGTTCCACATGCTACTGCACGTAACACCATTGTTGGTTTGGAGAGACAAATCTTATGGAGACATGGAACTCCAGAGACAATTGAGTCAGACAATGGTACTCATTTCAAGAATAATCTTGTAAAAAATTGGGCCAAAGAGCATGGTATTGAATGGATTTATCATATACCCTACTATGCACCAGCTTCAGGGAAGATTGAGCGCTACAATGGTTTGCTGAAAACCACCCTAAAGGCCATGGGGGGTGGAACTCTAAAAAACTGGGACAAACATTTAGCAGAAGCTACCTGGTTGGTAAATAGTAGAGGTTCAGTAAACAGAGCAGGACCTGCACAATCAGATTTGGACCAAACAGTAGACGGTGATAAAGTTCCTGTTGTACGTGAAAAGAATCTGTTAGGGAAAACTGTTTGGGTATTTTCTCCTTCGGGCGAAGGGAAACCTGTCCGAGGGGTGGTTTCTGCTGAAGGTCCTGGTCATACATACTGGGTAATGCAGGAGAATGGTGAAATCCAGTGTATTCCACAGAGAAATTTAACCTTAGCTGAGAGAGTTTAAATATAAGTTGTTAGGAGTTTTCTGTTCTAGGTAACATCGGCGCCCAACACTGAGAGAATCTACGATAGAATCTACAGTACGTGAGCATGAACCCAACATCACCTGGGAGTCCCTGTTCTGAGCTTTTGAATCACCTACATCTGATTGAAGTGTGAACTGAACTTGTATATATTGTTTTACTGTAAATATTGGTTTAGATTAGATTGGATAATTCTCAGCGATACTCTGAGCGAAGTAGACAAGGGGTGGATTGTGCTAGTTTGAAGCAAGCTGGAATGTTTTGGTAAAAGAACTAGATAATGGGCAGTGAAATGAAAACAATTGATGTCAACTTCTCTCACAGTTACGCTGAGAACTCTGGGTAGAAGAAGAAAACATTCTCCATTTTGTTTCTCACTCTTGCTTTTGCCTTAGACCTGGTCACATCTCATTAACCCTGCTCCTACTAACCCTGCTCACTAACCTCTTGGCTGCACCTCTTTTCTTCCTGAGAACTGGGGTAAGGTTGAGAGGGCCAGGGGAGGTGTTGGGGTGGTTTAAAAGCCCCTCCTGGGTACTTAGGTTTCTGGGAGGGGAGTTGTGCTTTTGTATTGTTTATCTTTTGTATATTTCTGTATATAAATGTATATAACTGTATATATTGTAAATAGCTGCTTGTAAATTCTGCTAGCTGTAAATAAATTGCTTCATCTATATTCCCAGGGTCCGTCTGAGTTAGCTGGGGTAAATTCAAAAGTGTGGGGGGCGGGGTAACCCCCAAACCATCACAATCATAAGATTTGGATCACGGCAAATGAATTTGGGTATTTTCACGAGATTTCAGTGATTGTGGTTTAATGGAATAGATTCAGTTTAGCTCCTTTTGTAAAGGCCAAAGCCCACTCAAATTGGCACAAGATGGCAATGTGGCTTTTATCTCTTTGCAAGGGCCCTGCAAAAGATAAAAAACACTGCCTTAAATTCTTAAAGCAGATGAAGAACTGTGGGAAAAGGCCTAATAGAATAGCCTGAAAGCAACATCTAGGGCATATCCTTGTGTTATATTTAGAGGTTTGTATTTCTTAAGCACAATAGCCAGACGCAGCTCATAGCTAAGGAGTGTGATGAGAACATCAAGATTTCTGAGAACTACAGAGTGAATCCAGAACTATGGGAGTCTGAGGAGAAATACCGGACAGCTGAATGATCTGCGAATCTACAAGTCGATTGCCACACAGAGCCAACGAAGACGTGGCACACCTGCACTCTCCTGTGACTGTGATGTTCGTCTGGACTTTTGGGTCTTTTGAACGAAATGACTTACTGTCGCTTGCAGAAATAGCTTTTAGGATTGTTAGCTAGGCTTGGGTTTTTAGCTTGCCAGACTAATGCCACTGATGACACCTCTAGCAGGTTTATTCTCTTTCTGATTTTAGCACTGTTGATTTGTAGCTGTATCATTTACCCCTGTGTTGAACAGCCTATGTAAGTTGAGAGATCAGCCCAGGTTGCTCAAAAGAAAGAGAGGGATATGTTGGAGAAATTCTTGCTAGCTGAGGGCACAGAAATCATAAACATGAGCAACCCATGCTGGGAGTGACCTTTAGTCGATCTTGGGAGTTAGATACCAGGCACAGGGTGGCTTCCCCCCACATGCAGCTGCAGGGGGGTGGAGTGCAGCTGCAGGTGGGCAGAGTTTAGCCAGCCCCAGAGGCTGACTGTGATGGTTTGGGCTCTTACCTGCCCCCCCCACACACTTTTGAATTTGCCCCAGCTAACTCAGACGAACCCTGGGAATATTGATGAAGCAATTTATTTACAGCTAGCAGAATTTACAAGCAGCTATTTACAATATATACAGTTATATACAATTATATACAGAAATATACAAGGGATAAACAATACAAAAGCACAACTCCCCTCCCAGAAACCTAGGTCCCCAGGAGGGGCTTTCAAACTACCCCAACACCTCCCCCTGCCCTCTCAACCTTACCCCAGTTCTCAGGAAGAAGAGAGGTGCAGTCAAGAGGTTAGGGAGCAGGGTTAGTAGGAGCAAGGTTAATGAGATGTGACCAGGTCTGAAGGCAAAGGCAGAAGAGAAGACAAAATGGAGAAAGTTTTACTTCTTCTTCCCAGAGTTCTCAGCGTGACTGTGAGAGAAGTTGACATCAATTGTTTTTCATTTCACTGTCTGTTATCTAGTTCTTTTACCAAAACATTCCAGCTTGCTTCAAACTATCACACTGACCCTCAGATTGTTATGGTATACTGACCTATCCATGCCTTACAAGTAACCCTGTACCCTCTGATTGTAACCAATCTTGGTGGAGCACGCTTCTTGTAAGAATGCATATAAGTCACTGTATCATGGAAATAAAGGGGATTATGACCATCTAACCATATTGGTGAACAAAGAGTCATTTTACCCAGGTGCTCCACAGGTTAACAACAATACTTCACCAGCACAGCTTTTACCGAGCTCCAGACCATTTTAGCGAAGAATAAACACACCTGGTGGTGCACCATAGTGGTAAAACACTGCTCAACTGATAAAGTCAGAACTGAGGCAATAATAGGCCAAAATATATAGAACAAATTAATTTTTCCCTGACGTCCTTATCCTGATTATCAATCAAAAGAAAGAAAAAAAAAAAAAAACAAAAAAAACCAAGATCATGCCCCACATTGGGCACCAAAATTAATGTCCCAGGTTAGGGCAGATCCCGCAACCTGGGGAGAATAAACTCACCACAACACAGATTTTTTTTGAAAGTCAGGAAAAGATGAAATTGTCTTTCTTATAGTGTAAGTATAACAGTGTAAAGAGAGATAACAACTAGAGAAGCAAAAAAACCAATACAATAACCTCAAGGGAGATGGGGGAGGCGTCAAGCGGCGGTGAAGCAGCAGAAGCATCAGCAGCCAAAACAGCAGTCAGGGAAGATAGGCAGGCACAGATTAAGCAGCAAAAGCCAGCAGAAAGGGCAGAACAAGCTGTGCTTCTAGACATTAAGCTCTTGATGCTCCAATGAAATTATATTAACTTATCTATTGTTGACATTATATGGCCTATCCCTGGAGTGTTCATCTCTCCACTATGTCTGAGCTAGAAAATCAGCTCAAACGGTCACACGGGGGAAGTATAGGCTGGATGTTAGGAGGAAGTTCTTCACAGAGAGAGTGATTTGCCATTGGAATGGGCTGCCCAGGGAGGTGGTGGAGTTACCGTCCCTGGAAGTGTTCAAGAAAAGACTGGATGAGGCATTTAGTGCCATGGTCTAGATGACTGGATAGGGCTAGGTGATAGGTTGGACTGGATGATCTTGGAGGTCTCTTCCAACCTGGTTGATTCTATGATTCCATGTTTCTATGATTCTATGACTTCATCATAATTTTCTTTTCACAATCAATGACTAAATTTTGCACATTAAAATCTTCCAATTCAATATCATTCAGAGTTTTGTGATCTAAGCCAGAATAATCTCTCAATAAGCCTACCAACAGCTCTTTCAAGCCACAGACTCTCTTCCTAAATTCTTTCAAATCTTTGCTAAATTCCTAATTAGTTATATATAGACATTCTGTTAAATAATCTTGCAACCACAAACAAAGAACTTGTTTGGGGGAGGGGGATTCCTAGTGTTTGTAATATTAAATCTTTTAAACTCTTTAAAAATCAGCCTCGTATTTCATTCCCCCAAAACCCAGACAAACTCCTCTGCGACATAATGGCGCAGCGAGCAGGGTTTGCAATGAAAGAATTATTTACAGAATGCCATCTATTGTTAACCTTACAGATTTAAAACAGTCTACGCAAGATTTAGCTAGCCCGGAACAAATTATAGAGAAATTGGCAAATAATGTGATCGAATTGGGCAGGGATTTGCAAGACGCAGATAAAGAAAAATATATCATGCTCGCGGTGTGCACAAGTCAAACACAAGATGAATTTAATAACATGAAAAAGATTATTGAGAGTCGCAGACTTAAAATGAGAGAAACAGTAGAGAGTTTAAACGAGAAAATCAGTTACTTGAAGAGAGAGTCAGAGAACTTGGAACGGCAAAGCATAAAACTAGAAGCCGAAAAACAGAAGCTACATGAGATGCTGGCATTACAGAATGAAAGACTGGAAACTGAAAAACAAAGGCTACATGAGCTGCTAGCATTACAGATCGAGAAAGAAATTACTCTTGCCAGAGCGCCAAGATTATTAACTGAACGGTCCGAATTGCGACGGTTGTTCATGACTTTCCAGGACTTGCCGCCATGACCATGCGCCGAATCGCCGGACGCAGCGGTCCTGGGAGAGACACCCCCGCCACAGTCGCCGCGACCACCACGATCCCCGCAGCCACCACAGTCGCCACAGGCCAATTCTCACGTTCAGCCACATCAAGAGCAAGTTGAACAGCTTTTACCTCAGCGAACTGACTGGATTCTCCTTCACCATCTCTCACTTCGGTAACTCTCCTGGTTGGACTCCAAACTGCAGACTTCCATATTCACTTGTTCCCAACAAGACGACAGGAACCATCTGTGAACAAAGCATAGTTCTTTTCCTGATCAGAGAGATCACCATAAGGAGGAGCTTCCTCAGCATGAGTTATTTTCTCCTCTGGAGGTTTGGAACAGTCTGTGCCTTCCAGCCAGTTGGTGATCACCTCCACCAGACCAGGTCGGTCAAGATTACCCATTCGCGCTCGTTGGGTTATCAAAGCCATCCATTTAGACCAGGTTCCATCTGTGGCATGATGCGGTGATGAACCTTTGCCTTTGAACATCCAGTTTAGAACTGGCAGTCTAGGAGCTAAAAGCAATTGTGACTCAGTTCCAATCACTTCAGAAGCTGCTTTCACTCCTTCATAGGCTGCTAGAATCTCTTTCTCTGTTGCAGTATAATTTGTCTCTGAACCTCTGTAACAACGTCCCCAGAAACCAAGTGGACGACCACGTGTCTCATTTGGAGCTCTCTGCCAAAGGCTCCAAGTTGGACCATTGTCACTGGCAGCCGTGTACAGAATGTTTTTAATGTCCGGACCAGATCTCACAGGTCCCAAGCCCACTGCATGGACTATTTCTCGTTTGATTTGATCAAAGGCTGCTTGTTGTTCAGGTCCTCACTCGAAATCGTTTCTTTTATGAGTCACATCATGCAGAGGTTTGACAATTTGACTGAAACCAGGAATGTGCAGTCTCCAAAATCCCACCACACCAAGAAAAGAAAGTGTGTCCTTCTTACTGGTGGGAACTGCCATAGTAGAGACTTTGTCAATCACATCCTGAGGAATGTGACCGCGACCATCCTGCCACCGCACTCCCAGAAACTGAATTTCTTTGGCAGGTCCTTTGACCTTGTCTCTCTTAATGGAAAAACCTGCTTGCAACAGAATGTCAATGATTTTGTTACCTTTCTCGAAGACTTCCTCAGCAGTTTGGCCCCACACAATGATGTCGTCAATATATTGGATGTGCTCTGGAGCTTTACCTTTCTCCAGTGCATTGTGGATGACTGAATGACAGATGGTTGAGCTGTGTTTCCACCCCTGAGGCAAACGATTGAACTGGTACTGGATTCCTCTCCAGGTGAATGCAAACTGAGGCCTGCACTCCTTTGCTATGGGGCAAATTCAAAAGTGTGGGGGGGTGGGTTAATGCCCAAACCATCACAATCTGCCAGTGGGAGGCGAATCAGTGGAAGGTTTCAAACATAGAAGTTTGGAGGGCTGCTGACTGGCAGAGGCTGCTGGAGATAAGCCGAGCCAGACCCCTTAAAGTGGGCTGGGTTAAAGGGCACTCCAAACAGCAAACCCCGGCTGCAACCTGGAATGATCAGGTAGACTACCTAGCAAAAATAAACATGGTCAATAACGAGAAGGATGACTGGTGGCGATTAGCTGAATGGCTGCACATTAAAAGAGGCCTTTCAGGAAAGGCGGATCTCTATTACGAATGTAGATCCAGAGGATGGCCAATTTCTATAACCACCTGTCAGCCTGCCCACAGTGCAAAACCAGGCTCAAAGCCGATCACGCCAACCTAGCACCAGCTCAGCACATTAGAGGAGACTAGAAGCTATGGAGCACATGGCAAATTGACTATGTGGGTCCACTCAAACCCTCACACGGAAAGAGATACATACTGGTGGGGGTGGAAGTGGTCTCAGGACTAGTCATGGCTACTGCCACTAGTGCTGCCACAGGTGCTCAAACCATTGAGGCCCTGAGGAAGTGGTTTAGTTTTTTACCAATACCAGAGTACATTCAGTGTGATAACGGATCCCATTTCACAGCATTGTCCGTACAAGACTGGGCTAGGGGTGAGGGGGTTAAATGGGTATTCCATACTCCCTACTACCCCCAAGCTAATGGCATGGTAGAGAGGACAAAAAGCATGCTATCATATCAAAGGGTAACTGGGAGAAACGCCTACCACACGCAGTCTTCATTGTAAATAACAGATGGGGCAACTACGGCAGCCCAAAAGTTAAAGCATTTTGTCCTGACGAACCAGTGGGAAACACCAATCATCCGCCAGATAAATCCAAACACCGTCAACACTCATTACACAAATTGCAGGTGGGACAACCGGTGATGGTAAACTTGCCCTCAATTGGAGTTGTGCCCATGACCCTATCAAAACCAAATGGGTTATACGCATGGGAAGCAACCGATGTAAATGGGAAAACTCACCGCATAAGCGTGCGGTGGATTATCCCAGACTTCTGAAATTGCTGCCACATATAACAGGTTTTCCTTGCCTTGCAAATGTTTGAAATATGTAATAAAGTTGTTTTGTCATCAGGGGGTAGGTATAGGTATACAAGAGTTGATCTGCATTAACCTGGTTTAGAGTATAGTTATGCATATATATATGTACACTGTATGCTTTAAGGTTCAAAGGGTTATATGTATGATGGTTATGTATGTATATATCCCGCCTTATTCCTCAATTTATGGCCCATGAGCCAGGGGGTGGGGTATGTGGTAGAGGGTTGCACAAGCCCTCAATTGGACAGAATTGTGGCCCAAGGACCATTAAATCATGGGGTCAAAACCTTGCTTCCCCCCGACCACCCATCTGCCTGCATGACTACAGTCACTGTCCCAACCACCGTTCTTAGCTGTGGGAAGATTTCTCCCCCAGAGGGGCATAAGCTGTAAACATGAGATGTTGTTGTGGGAAAAGGACCTTGAGTCGGAGACACTGTGAGCACTCTACGCACACCTGCTGGGGGCTGACCCTGCCAGCCTCCTGGGGTGGGACCACAGGTTGTTTTTTATAAGTAATAACCTATCTGTGCCTTACACATAACTTTGAGCCAATCGGTATTGTCCACTTGTGATAGCCTCAGTCTGGCTGGATACACCTCCTCTGAACACTATATAAGAGACTGCATTGCTTTAATAAAATTGCTCTCTGTGCTAGTTTGAAGCAAGCTGGAATGTTTTGGTAAAAGAACTAGATAATGGGCAGTGAAAAGGTAAACATGGTTGTCTCTTCTCTCACAGTCACGCTGAGAACTCTGGGAAGAAGAAGTAAACATTCTCCATTTTGTCTTTTCATTCTGCCTTTGCCTTCAGACCTAGTCACATCTCCTTAACCCCACTGCCACTAACCTTCCTTCTTAACCTCTTAGCTGCACCTCTATTCTTCCTGGGAACTGGGGTAAGGTTGAGAGGGGCCGGGGAAGGTGTTGGGGTGGTTTGAGAGCCCCTCCTGGGGACTCAGGTTTCTGGGAGGGGAGTTGTGCTTTTGTATTGTTTATCCTTTGTATATTTCTGTATATAACTGTATACATTGTAAATAGCTGCTTGTATATTTGCTGCTGTAAAATAAATAGCTTCATTTATATTCCTGGAGTCCCTTCTGAGCTAGCTGGGGCAAATTCAAAAGTGTGGGGGGGCGGGTTAATGCCCAAACCATCACACTCTCTCGCATTGTACTGATCACACGGCACAGCACAGCTCAGCACTTGCACAGCATTCACACGGCATTCGCACCCGCACTGCATTGCACAGCGCTGATCAAACTGATCGCACTCGTCAGCGCTTCGATCCGCGCCTCGCCAGCCTCCGGACTGCCAACGCCCAGCTTGGCTCGTACCTGCGGAAGCTCGGACAGTTGAACTGTTCCAATCCACGATATTTGGGACCTTCAGAACTGACTCCGGCCAGTGAGTAACTGAGAAGCTCGATCTAAGCCAGAATAATCTCTCAATAAGCCTACCAACAGCTCTTTCAAGCCACAGACTCTCTTCCTAAATTCTTTCAAATCTTTGCTAAATTCCTAATTAGTTATATATAGACATTCTGTTAAATAATCTTGCAACCACAAACAAAGAACTTGTTTGGGGGAGGGGGATTCCTAGTGTTTATAATATTAAATCTTTTAAACTCTTTAAAAATCAGCCTCGTATTTCATTCCCCCAAAACCCAGACAAACTCCTCCACGACACAAGTTTATTGGGGGGAAGGAGCTGACTGGCATTAGCCTACAAGCTCTATCATTCCCTGCTCCTAGTCCAGAATCTGGTTAGTGACTTGTAATGTGGATTTCAGTGCCCATGCTCTCGCTGAGAGAGGCAATGCATCTGAGTTCTAGTAAGAAGTGTGCTAGTCTGTCCTGTTTGGTGCTTTCTATGTCTGTGTGAATTTCCACCCATTGTCAGTGGCACTGGCGTTTCTGCTATTGCCTAGCAATCTCCCTCTCTTTCTTTTGACACTGAACAAGGGTGCAAAAGTTGTTGCTGCCTAGTCTGTAGAAGGAATTAATCAGTAAGGCAACGGGTGAATACCCCAGTCAGGAACTATTAGCTATCGTTTTGAGTGCAAACTGTCATTATCAGGTGGCGAAAAAGATGCACCTGTGTGTGTCCATGCCTGTAACAGGGGCAAAAATGGTTCTAAGTTGTCCTCGTTATTCTTGCTATCATTTCCATAAACTTTCTAACATCTGGCATTGTACTCAAGTCCGTGTGTAAGTCAATCTCCTGAGGTCTGACTCTGGCCTCAGTAATTTTCCAGCTCAAAACAGTTCCGAGGCTCTGCTGCTTCCAGCAGAAAAAAAAATTTGTAAAACAAGATAACAGACAGACGGCAGAGGCCGGAGGGGGGGGGGGGGAAGGGGGCCCTGCGGGCCTCTCCACAGGTGGAGAATGGGCGGGGGGGGAGGAGGAGGGGGAGGACCAGCCCCAGCGCCGCTGGTGTCCTCTACTCCCCATCTTGCCCGGCCCCCAGCTGTTTCAGCTCATCCACCATGTCCTTGTTTCATCCCTTCCCTCATACTTCCTATCCTTACCGTTAGTATGAAATCTACCCTGAAAAACTTTTTAAACTGCTGTCTGTGTAAGTCGATCTTTTGAGGTCTGATTGTGGCCTCAGTAATATCCCAACCTAAATAATTCTAAGGGCTCTGCTGCTGTATCTTTCCTGGGGCGACAATCAGACCACTTCTTGTGCAGACTGTCTCAATCGTTTTCAAGTCTGCAGGCACAAACGGCTGTGAACGACAGAAAATAATGTCGTCCATATAGTGAGAGACAATTGTACATGCCCAATTTTTGTAAGGGTTGCGATGCTTTTGCAACGAACAATTGGCAGGATTTTGGTGAGTTCATCATTCCTTGTGGCAAAGCTGTGTACTCATAGCGGCTCGCAGGTTCAGCTTCATTCACAGATGGTACTGTAGAGGCAAATTGCTGGCAATCTTGTTCGGTGAGGGAGATAGCGAAGAAGCAGTGGTAGGAAGTTTCGTGACTTGTGTATTCTGCAAGGTGACACTTACTGCTGTTCCCAAGTCAACCCCGTGGCTCCTGCCGGCGGCTGGGTAGTGGGTGTCCAGGTACCCTTTGCCTCATCCTGCACTACAGCTACTGTCGTCTGCGCGCAGCTGCTCGCACTGGCTGTGAAGTTTCCCGACTGGCAGACTGCCGTGGCATGGCCAGGAGACTGGCAATGGGCGCACCACACTGAGGCTGAACAGCGCTGCATTGTGTGACCCAGCTGGCCGCAGCGATAGCAGCCCGCGGGCGTCGGGCAGGTCTCCTGCTATTTTGCCGAAACAAGAAGGACTTTTTTGTCAAGCGCAGTCTCGACCGCCTGTCTCACTGCCTGGGCTAACTCTCCTGCCATAGCTTGATGCATGCATGGCGTCTGCCACAAGCGCATACTGCTCCCGACCCCAGGTACAAACCACCCATTCTAACATGTCTTCTACCGATGCCCCTGCAGGCAACGTGGCTAAAATACCCCTGGTCTTAGGATTAGCGTTTTCAAATGCCATGCTCTTCATTAAACCTGCTTTGGTGCCATCATCCAACTCTCCTTCACGTGTTAATGCTGCCCATAGCCGGTCAATGAAGTGACTGTACTCCTCATTCGTCCCCTGCCTGATTCCCACGTATGAGGGACCGGGCGTTAAGCCGGGAGTGGAATAAAAGGCTTGTAACACCAACCGGGCTGACAGATCGTGAAGCTCTTGCGGGAAATGGAGTTGTACCTCCGTAGACTGGTAGCTGCCCCAACCAGTTAGAATGTCGGGCGTAATCCCGTACAGGGGATCCCCGGTCCGTTGGTGCCGGGCGGCTTCCCTCGTCGCCTGCCGAGACCACTCCCGTTCCCACAGGAGAAACTGGGAAGGTGTCAGGATAAGACTGGCCAAGGTACGGCAGTTCACAGGCATGCAGCGGTCAGCAGAAAACAGCCAGTCTAACATCTGCCTGGCGGGTTCTGATCGTACCCCGTATTCTTTAACCGCTTTCTGAACACGCTCCAGGGGCTTCCACTCCCAGGCATCCCAGTGCACCTCGCCATTCGCCCTGGTTATCACAGGGAAGGCTGTGGACTGCGCAGGGCGCCACTCTCCCTCAAACAGGGCGTTTTTAATGACACCAGACCACTTCATATTATGCTGTGACGCTCTTTCCCGAATCTCAGCATCCGGCTCCTGGATCTCCTGGAGGTGCTCGGCCAGTGGGCGGGGCACCAGTGAAGGAGGGAGCGGCGGTGAGGGCAGAGTCGCCGGGCGCAGCAGCCCGTTCCGTTGTTTCGCACAGTCAGGCGCCCATTTCTCTAACATCTTAACCACTTGTTCCAGCGACCGCTTGGTATTGTCAGCGGTAGCCGTCGGTGACTGGGGGCCACTAACGTACACCGAGCCGCGAGAGCACACCCCTCCAGCTGCAGTGCCATCGTCAGGCTCGGGGGTGGCAACGATCGGTTTATCGGACGTGGCCCCAGTAGGGAGGGGGGGCGGAGGAAGGGCGCGGGATGGGCAACATGGCTGTCGCCCGAATCATGCTACACGCTCTTTTCCAACTCCGCCACCAAGCTGGCAATCTTCCCTCTTCCCGGTCATGCCCTTGACTGGAGCGGCACGACTAAGTCTGAAAAACCGAGCTACCGAGCTCTCTTTCTCAACCGCAGGCAGCAATGGAGTGCTTGGGGCGGGGGCAGAGACAGAGGTGGAAGCTGGCACCGCGCATGTGTCAGAACTGCTGGCAACGACCGACGCGGCCAGAAGCGACTGAGAAGCCGCGATTGCAGTGTTTCTTTCGGGTTTCATGTCTAGTAACGTGCGGAGCACATCCCGCCAGATGGGACCTAGCTGTCGAGCCGTCTTAGAGTCTTTTCCATCATTAATAACCGTGTCCCACAACTCGTCTCCGACCTCCTGCCACGCTTCCGATTTAAAGATCATGGGAGGCTCACTCATATGACCCTGTGCATGCACCCGGGCCAACAACTCTCGGAGCTTGTTAATGCCCGTCGAGAGTTCTCTCATGAGAATATGTAGACCAGCAGACGCAGTGCCGCATCAAATTCCGTGTCAGCCTTACCTGCACACTCGGGTTGTTCACTCACGATATGAACGTCTGGCAACCACCCCCGTCCTGAGGCGGCGCCACCCGGTCCAGCGGCACCAAATGAGAAACGTCCACAGGATGATCAGCCCCCTCTCTTTTGGCCAACCCTCCGGCTTCCTGATCGCGGTCCTACCCGCTGCCGGCCTGCCTCGGTCTTAGCCAAATGCCTGATTCACTGTTCAGGCGCCAATTGTCGGTGGAGCGCTATGGGTACAATGACTCTTTGTTCACCAATATGGTTAGATGGTCATAATCCACTCTATTTATGCGATACAGTGAATTATATGCATTCTAGCAAGAGGCGTGCTCCACCAAGATTGGTTACAGTCAGAGGGTACAGGGTTACTTGTAAGGCATCAATAGGTCAGCATACCATAACATTCTAAGGGTCAGCCCTCCAGACCACCTACTCCAGCCCCCTTGGCTATCTAACTCTGCCCACTGCAGCTGTGTGTGGGGTGCTCACTTGTTTATAGTTTGATTTCCTGGGCTAGCAGTGTCCCAAGGCCGTTTCTCAGCACAGTTGCTCATGTTTATCATTTCTGTGTCCTCTGCTAACAAGAATTCTCCAACACTCCCCCTGGAGGGTTAACCCTGTACATTCCACCCCTTGGTTAGACCATTTCCACCTTCCTGCAAACAGTCTCCTTTCCCAAAGATAGGAAAATGTGTCCATGGATTAAGAGTTTTTAAGTCCTTCTTGGTCCCCGGCTGTATCCCAAGGCAATGTGCTTCTGCAGTGCAGGTTGGTGAGGTGAGGTGTGAGCAGGACAGGAACATGGAAGAATAATCAGGGAAACAGGAACAATTCTGGTGGGAAACTCAGGAAAAAAGTCTTTTCCCTCTGGAAGGAAAACATCAGGAACAGTCTTTTGCTGTAGGGCATCTGGAAACAATTGTAGGTGAGATGGTTGTAGACATCCTCTGGCGGGAAATCAGGAACAGTCTCTCACTGCAGGGCATCAGTGAAAAAAATCAGGTGCAGAGTTCTGTTGGACGCCTCATTGTGATGGTGTAGAAACTCCTCTGGATCGCTGCTTGTGTGGTGTAGGTTCTGTTGGACGCTGTGTTGTGATGTGATGCTTTAGGATTCCTCTGGATTGATGCTTGTGTGGTGTGGATTCTGTTGGATGTGTTGTGGTGAGGGTGTAACTAGAAAAACAACTTATAAACTATTATACAATTATCACACAACTATGATACAGCTATGATACATGGAACCAACTCTGAGATTTACACCGTTTCAGCTAGAGTGAGGTTTCTCTTTGGAACACACACAATAGTACCCATTTCAAGCATTACCCAGTATGTGTGACCAGGACTCTCTGCAGATACCACCCCTTTGGTTTGCCCCCAGAAGCAGGAGCAACCCACACAGTTTTCCCAATTAGATTCCTTTCGCAGACCACAGGAACTCCATCTCCCTCAGTTATGGGCAGTAGGGCAGACTGAGCAGGACCAGCTCTGTTGACTGATCCCCTGCTGTTCACCAGCCAGGTGGCTTCTGCTAGGTGTTTCTCCCAGTTTTTGAGAGTTCCACCCCCCCATAGCTTTCAGAGTGGTTTTCAGCAGGCCACTGTGATGCTCAATCTTTCCTGCAGCTTGTGGGTAGTATGGGAAGCGGTAAACCCATTCAATCCCATGTTTCTGCCCAGTTGCTTACAAGGTTGTTCTTGAAATGGGTCCCATTGTCTGACTCAATTCTCTCTGGGGTACTGTGTCTCCACAGGATGTGGCTCTGCAGACCCAGAATGGTGTTACGGGCAGTAGCATGAGGTACCGGGTAGGTTTCCAGCCACCCCGTGCTTCCCTCCACCATGGTTAACACATACTGCTTGCCACTGCGAGACCGAGGCAGAGTGATGTAATCCATCTGCCAGGCCTCCCCATACTTGTATTTTGACCACTGTCCCCCGTGCCACAAAGGCTTCTTGCGCTTAGCTTGCTTTACGGCAGCACAGGTGTCACAGTCATGGATAATCTGAGCTGGTTCCTCCTTTCGACCCTTCTTGTGGATGGGTATCACATTGGTTAGCTTCCGGTCTTCAGGGACCTCTCCAGTGAGCCAGGACTGTTGATAAATGATGGAGAGTGTCTTGGCCATTCCTAATGGCTGCAGCCAAATGCGGCTTGCATGTGGTCCAGGTTAAAATTGCAATGAAACCTCCCTGAATCACATTTAAACACAATGCAAAAACTGCTAGCAAGTTTTTCCATTTTTCCCCAAAGATGTCTGGACCTTCTGTTTCCCAGGACACATTCTCAGAGTTGTTCCATGTTTCAGAAGCATTCCCAAAAATGTTTAGATTTCCAACAGAATTGAGAAAATATGCATAGACCTGCATAGGCAAATTCTTAGAATATTCCCAAACCATATCAATCATTATCCAGAAAACATGATAACTTATGAACTTTAAAATCCATGATCAAAATAGCCATCCAAATGCTTGAATTATTAAAACTCTCAAAACATCAATTTTTAACTTCCAAATTTTGTCTAAAATAATACCTGGCCCCGTGTTGAGACGCTAAATTCATTGTCTCGGTTCTAATTTAAATTTCCAGAGACTCAAATAAATTTGATAGAACCAAAAAACTATTTATAGAGTGCCTTTTCCTCTTCCCCCTTCTTTCCCAAATGAAAGGAATTAGATGTAGAGAGAGGAAAAGGTAAGCACACCCAAATAAATGAATCTCAATTGATTTGGAAGTTAAAAAGAAAAGTTTAACAGTAACTTAAAAAGGTATCTGAGGTAGGGAAGTTACAAAGGTATAGGGAAGGGAAAACAAATACAAAATGTGTAAATACAACCCGATTTTGATGGTGATGGCTTTGTCCACCTCGTGGGTGATGGGCACATGGTAAAACAAAAAGAAAACAGGAACAGGACGGTGATGCTGGTAAGCAGGGAGCGCAGAACCAGAGGAACAGGCAGTCCTCCCTGCTTTTATGGATCTTTAGACAGGAAGGGGGAGTGGGTGTTGGTGGTGTTCAGACCCACCCCTGGGGAGGGGTCAAGACCACCTAGGGTCAGCTTCAAGGTTACTCCGCCTGGAGTGTTAACCCTGTACATGCGCTTATGGGTGGAGTCACCTTGTTGAGGGCACGGAAGTCTACTGTCAGATGCCAGTCTCAGTCAGGCTTGGGCACAGGCCAAATCAGACTGCTGAAAGGTGAATGAGCTTTCAGGCAGAGGGAAGGGATGCTCCTAAGCTGGCCAGTGTGAGCTGCATACAGGTGGCTGCCTGCTAACGAGCTGCAAATGAGGAGAGACTCCCTGCAGACAAAGGCAAGGTGCTGAAAAGGCTAGTGTAGAAAAGGCTAACACAGAAAGGCAGGATACAGAAAGGCTACTGTAGAAAAACCAAGTGCAGAAAGGCACAGTTTCTAAGTCATCCCCCTTTCATATACTTGATTTTGAAATTGAACTGGTCAATAGGCACTAGCACCATTGTTCTGGCCAATGAATTCAAAGCTTTGGGCCTCCTTTGACTACGCAGACACGGTGAGGGCAGCACAAGACACCTGACACAAGGTGCTAAGCCCCCTAGCCCTCAAGGCTTTGCTGGGGCAAAACCCTTATTGCTTGCTCATCTACTCACACTCAGATCCCGCTTCGACAGGATGAGGAGAGCCAGGGTTAAACCTGCCCGGCAGGATTTATGACCTACCAGGACAATCACTTATTTCAAAGGAAAAAAAAAAACCCTTTATGGTTTTACTTATCTCAAGGTCTCGACACTAGCTTCAGCTTCTCAGCACCCCTGCACACAGGCAGTGAGAAAAACTAAACCAATTTTCATTTAACAGAACAAAAGATAAAACAAACTTTTCAGGCTTAACAGTCTGCAAAACTTAACTGCTTTTCTCCTGCAATTTCAACACAGCACCCCTTAGTCTGTTTGATCAAAATAACAGCTGGATTTCTTCACGAGGTGATCTTGGCCATCTTGTATTTTCTTTGAACATCAATCAGAGGCCCTCTGGATCCTCCTGGCACTCAAGGCACCCTGGTTATATTTGGTCATGGACACTCTGGGTTTGTCCTAACACCCACGTCTACCTTGTTATTTTAAAGATTAGGTCTTATGAATGCCGCCTTGTGTGAAAGCCAAATCCTCATATATTACATGAGTTAACATGTCTGGGCAATTCCATGTCTAGCAGACTTGCTGGCATTTGGCCCTTTGTTCAGCTTTGCGCTGAAAAATTCCCCACTCCAGAGGGAGAGGTAAGAGGGGCTTGTGCCTGAACATGTAGGGACATGTTTGGGGCTTATTTTACCCTCCCACCACACCTGGAACCAAATACACTTGGTAACACCAAGATCATAGCTTACCAAAAGAAAGGGCAGGGAAGGCAAAACCCATCTATGTGTCCCCAGGGCTTTGTTGTTGAATTCTTGTCCACACAACTGTGTTCTCTGAACATTTTGGGGTTATTTAAAGAGCATTTGAGGCTGTTCATTCTTCGTAAGATATTAAAGCTTTAAGTAGATTTAGTTTGTTTAGAATTTTGTCCTCTCAACCAGGCCACTACAGTGACTAGTAAACTGGTAGCGAATAGTTTACAAATGTCTTCCTATGCTAACTTGGTCCTGAAGGAGCTGATGTTAAATGAGAAAAGCTTGTGGGATCCTGTCATGCCAATAACTGCAGCAATATATGCTACTGCAGGTAGTTGTTGTCATCGGTGTAGCCAGTATATCCCCACTGGCTGGTGAGCTATTTGCACTGTGGTAAGAATACTAATACCTCTTAAACCACTGGATGTGAAACTCTTAATATTGATTCCCTTTGGAATCTTTTAGGTGTAACCAAGTAATACCATACTGGTCTTTAGATGCAAAAATATTCTGCTGTAGTCTTGAATGACTTGTGAACAGGAGATAGATCAGTGGTGCCATCTGGGTATGATTTTTCATCTAGTAACACATTAGACTTCCTTTGCTACATCCATTGTCTCTGGGGGGAGATGGTGGGAGGGCTATGAAACTGATCTTGGGACGATCAGTACCTCTAAAGCAAAAACTAAATGTAGTAAGAAGGCAAAATATTATATTCTATTCCAGAATAGTAGACAGGTTTTGCTGCTAGAGGCAAAACAAAATACTTCTAGTGTCTTCTATTTTTGCCATTCTTTAGCTTACAAGAGATGCTGGGAAAATTTGATGTTTCTCCATGGCAATTCATGTAGCTTTTGTTCTATGTTACTTATACTGCTATTAGAAGTAGTGGATATGATCCTTATAATTTATCTTTTTTTTTCTCCTCTCCACCCTTGGTCAGTATGACTTCTCATTGGAAAAAAAAATGATCAAGTGGGCTGAAGATATAAAAAAAAATGAAACTGCCCAGGGAGAAGCTGAATGCAAGGCAGAAGAAGCACTAGGGAACTCAAAAGCAGCTCCAGGGGTCAGCAACAAAATGGGATTCTCAGAAGGACCTTGCCTTGAGGCCATGCCTCCTCCCATTAACCCCATCCTCGCTAGCCTGCAGCACAATAATATTCTCACTCCTACACCAGCCAACAGCAGCTCTTTGAAGCAAAAGGTTCTCAGCCCAACTTGCCCAAAAGCCAACTTCAACACAGCTGATTTTGAATGTGAAGAAGACCCATTTGACAAACTGGAATTAAAAACTATCAATGATAAGGAGGAATTAAAAAATATTCTTGAAATTCATGTTGGTAGTACTGAGCCAGTTGTCACCCAGCTGTTAGATAATACTTTGCCCAAAGGAGGATCTGAGTCTGTGTTACAAGATGAGAAAGTTCTGGCATCCATAGAAAGGACCACATTGGACTTCAAACCCCTTCACAAACCCAATGGCTTTATCACTTTACCACAGTTGGGAAACTGTGAAAAGATGTCCTTGTCTTCCAAAGTGTCCATGTCCCCTATTCCTTCAGTGAGCAATATCAAATCCCTGTCCTTTCCTAAACTTGACTGTGATGAGTGTGATCAAAAATCATTAAAATTCACAAGCACTCTCCACAGGACTACCAGTTTCCACAATGGCACTTTTCTCAGCTCTTTGCAGACCTGTGCTCAGAGTAAATCTAGTGAACTGAATGGACAACACCATATGGTTGGTCTTTCCACTGTAAATGAGGACAGTGACATGGAGACATAAACATTATCCTCTTCATCCAGACGACCTTTCTTGGCTGTGTCAACAGTTTGTACAGAAGAAGAATCATCTCAGAACACAGCGACTATGGTAAACATGCAGTGGATTAGAATTAGGGTTGCTGGGGAGATGGGGAGGCCTGGGGGCAAATACTACTTCTAAAACATCCCATGGTTTTAGGTTCATTTAATGGGAGTTGTGTGTAGATGATGAGATGTAGTTCCTCTTCATGTATGTGGTAAATCAATCGATTGGATCTTCATGCTAACTGTTTTAAATCTCAGAATCTGCAAATTTCCCCCAAATCTGATATTTTTAGACCAGTGTGATGATTTGGGAGTTACCCCCCGCCCCGTCCCCATCCCCCAATGAATTCACCCAGACTAGACTCAGCCAACTGGAAGTTAAGGAATGAAGTTTAGCACAATATACAAGCAGATATTTACAATATATTACAAATATTTACAGCTATATACAGAAATATACAAGTTAAAAGTAATACAGAAATACAATACTCCTCCCAGAAATCAGAGTCCCCAGGAGGGACTCCCAAACCCCCTTTCACCTTCTTTCCACCCCCTCTCTCTTATCCCAGAATCTGCCTTCTGTGCAAGGTGAGTTGGAAGGATTGGCAAGGGGTGTTAGAAGCAGAATGATTAGTTGGCTTACACAGATACAAGCAGAAGTGGTCAATACAGCAGAAGCCCAGGGAGAAACACAGACTCCGAACAGACACCAACAGACTGTCTTATCTATGCCTGTGTCCTTGTTTTTATATGTCTCAGTAAACCTATGAGTGAAGTAGACATCACCATTGTTTTATTTTCACAGCCCATAATCTATTTTTTCTCATGAAAATATTGCCATTAGTCTCAAACCAGCACAACCAGTTTTGGTGATTTCTTTCACCTCTTGTTCATAGTTGCACACCTAAGTGCATGAGATATCTTCTTTGTACAGTTCTGCATTTTGTCTTATCCAATGGTGTTATATCAGATTCTGAACTGCTCTTAGGTTTTGAGTTAAATCTCTGCTAGATTTTTTCCTCAGCTTGCTTATTTATTTGCTGGAAATAATGGAAAATGCAGGGTTTTAAAGGAATATAATAACAGATTAAAAAAAAACATATGTGCTGTGTCATTAGGGAGAAATAAGTCCTTGCAGTTGATTTGCAGTGAAAGAATTATCCGTTTGTTTTCAAGTTTTTATCTACTCAAGATATTTAAAAAATATAACCTTTAAAAAGATGAAAATGTTGATGGTCTGAAATCTGGTATTTACCCTCTTTCTTGTAAAGGAGGGAAGGTTTGCTTTGTGGATAAAAAAAATAGTCTTCAGTATCATCACAAATCACTAATGTTACAGTTGGTTGCTGTATAGCTCAGAGACAGGAGTTTGACGCTTCATTTCCTCAAACTTGCAGCAAGCTCTAAAATTACTTTGGGGACACTTAACTTCACACCAGCTATTGTCTTCATCTCTTTGTGAATAAGAGCAGAGATTTGAGTAAGCTTGTGGACTTATTTTTCCAAAGACCCTAAGATCTGGATACCAATATTCGTGAAACCTAGTGAAAACTGTGTAGTCAAATCCTCTATCTTGTTGCAGAATTAGTTGCTTGCTTGCAATTATGCCAGAGACCTTTATTGATCATTTGGCTCTCAATAAATACCCTCAGGGCCACAAGGCACATGCCTACACATTATCATAATTAGTCAAGGACAACCCACTCCATCAGCATAAACCACGCCTTGTTTTTCTCATTAACAAGGTGTCTGTTATCCTATCCCTTCTGAGATAAGTTAGCCAGCAGCTGGTGGGAACCAAGGTCAGCATCCACTTGTTATTATCCTTCTTCATTTTGCATTCCCACACTATCTGACTCTAAAATAATTTGTCTGCTTCTGTCTAATATAAGTAGCACTTCAGCATTTCCATGGTATTACTGGTGTACTATAGGTTTTTGTGTCACACTATGTGCCCTGAAACAAGTGACAATGCTTCTCTCCTGTTGTTCTTTCTCTTCTTTTCAGGTTTGGGTAAAATGCATTCTTAATTGTGAAACACAGTATTCTGGCAACTAGTGTATTCATCAGAGCACAGCAGAACAGTTGTGATTGATCACTAGAACAAATTTAATGTAGTAAACTTTCACAGAACCACAGAATCATTGAGGCTGGAAAAGACCTCTGAGGTCATCAAGCCCAGCCTATAACGTAACATCATGACGTCAGTTAAACCATGCCACCAAGTGCCATATCCAATCTTTTCTATAAGACCTCCAGGGATGGTGACTCCATCACCTCCATCAGCAGTCCATTCCAGTGCCTAATCACCCTTTCCATGAGGAAGTGCTCCCTAATATCCAACCTAAACCTCCCCTGGCACAGCTTCAGACCATGCCCTCTTGTCCTAGCTGCCTGGGAGAAGAGCCTGAATCCCACCTGACTACAGCTTCCTTTCAGGTAGTTGAAGAGTGATAAGATCTCCTCTAAGTCTTCTCTTCTCCAGGTTAAACAAACACAGCTCCCTCAGCCTCTCCTCATAAAACTTTCCCTCCAGCTCCCTCACCAGTGTGGTGGTTTGGGTGTACCTCGCCCCCCCCCCCCACTTTAGAAGTACCCAACTAGACTCAGATGGGCTCTGGGAATATAAATGAAGCTATTTATTTACAGCTAGCACAATGCATAAGCAGCTATTTACAATATATACAGTTATATACAGAAATATACAAGGTAAAAGTAATACAGAAGCACAACTCCCCTCCCAGAAACCTGAGTCCCCAGGAGGGGCTCTCAATCACCCCTGCACCTTCCCTCTGTGTTGCGGAGAGCAGGAATTAATATGTGGCCGAGTCGGGAAATTATCAAAAATAGTTATTTTTTATTTTCCCCAAAAAAAACGCCCCCACAACTATATATACAAAGATTAATTTAGTTTAATTAGCAGATTCAGTCGCATGAGAATTAACCTACAAGGATACCATCAATAATCTGACTATTTTGGAAGTCAGAAGTTGGAAAAGGCTTTAGCCTTTAGCGGTTTCTTACTAAATTAAGCTAAGCCAAATAACTCACTCAGGCCAACTTGTTCGCGGTCTGTCTTCCTCTTTTCCTTTCAGCGGCTGCAGGTGAATCGTTAAGAGGTCGTTAAGGGTCGTTAGGCACACAAAGGTGTCAATAGGAAAGCAAATCCTTTGAAGGTCTCTCTGCAGTCCAGGCGAGGGGGGTGTGTGAGCTCCGGCAGACACATACGCCCAGGCACAGGCAAACTCCAAAGCGGGAACCCCAAAGGTGGGAAGACCCCCAATAGTTATAACCTTCGCTAGACAAAGGGCAGAGTTACCGCACCTTAGGCGCGAAAGCGCACGGCCAATCCCAGCCTGGCTCCAGCGCGGGAACTCATGGGACAGTCCTCCCCCCCTTCACGGCTGCAGGGGAGGCGAGGGGGGAGGGAAATCAGGCGGCTTTTCCCCTTTCCCCCGAAGTCCGGGCAGGAGAGGAATTTAGGGGTACAGGACTCCAGGACACTCTGTCCCTCTCAACCTCAACATTACAGGGGCATTCACCACTAACGTTACAGGAAATGGAAGCGTTACTTCTTCGGCTTTATCTACAGCCCTAATGAGTAAAGCTAAGACTCAAGTGGTTGGCCCTTGTTCAGTATTGTATTCACATCAGACTGTGGTATTTCTGTTGTGTGTGATCTTGGCCCTTGTAAATTTGATTTTCATATTAATTTTGGCATTATGTAAGACAAATTTGAGTGTGATGCCTTTAAGAAGAAAAAAGAAGGGGCCGGTGTCCCACACAAAAGATAAACAGAGTAAACAAAACAGCAATCCAACTCAAAACACCCTGTCGAGGTCCAGAGAAGCAGAGATTAACAGTATCTCTGTCCAGAGGAGCAAGACCTGTTCTTATGGACTTCCGTGTTGTGAAATTAAGGTGCAAACGAGACCATATATCACCACAAAACTATTTATTAAAGGATAGGGTTGGACAAAACAGAGGGAAAGTGGGAAGAAGGGGGAGAGAGAAAGATAGAGAACGATGGAGAAGAGAAGAAATAGGGAAGGAAAAGAGCTGTGATCATATTACCCTCAGTCACAGATGGAGGGGAAAGAGACGGGTGCGTGGCCCAGGGATGATCTGCTGTGGAGTTCGTCAGGGATCCTTCCGGTGGTGTGCAGCTCTGGTGGTCTAGTGGTGGTCCGCCCTTGGTGGTCTGGTAGAGGTGCCACTAGTGGTCCAGTGGGAGTGCTACACTTTGGCAGGCATTCCTCCTGCCTTTTATACAGTTTTCTGCTCAGTGTCCAGCTGCAGCTCCCCATGAACTCTTCCTGTGTATTCTCATGCATTCGCAGGGGTCCGGTGCCACCAGGGAGAGGGCCTCCATTTCCTCCCTGGCTGTACCTGTCCATACCCTGAATACACATAAACCTTTTCCCTTGGGGGTAGCTAAGGTAAGATGTAGGCATCCTGGGCATTCCAGCCAGGCTGAGATCCAGGAGTTTCAACGGCGTTTTCTGTTGTTTTGCATCCCGGAGCTTTAGACCAAGCACTGAGTCTGAGTCCCGGAAGTTAACAAAGGCAATCTTTTCTTTGTTGATTAGGGAGTGTGATGATTTGGGCTCTTACCCGCCCCCCCCACTTTGTATTTGCCCCAGCTAACTCAGAAGGGACTCCATGAATATAAATGAAGCTATTTATTTACAGGCAGCACAATATACAAGCAGCTATTTACAGTATATACAGTTATATACAGAAATATACAAAGGATAAACAATACAGAAGCACAGCTCCCCTCCCAGAAACCTGAGTCCCCAGGAGGGGCTCTCAAACCACCCCAACACCTTCCCCGGCCCCTCTCAACCTTACCCCAGTTCCCAGGAAGAATAGAGATGCAGCCAAGAGGTTAAGAAGGAAGGTTAGTGGCAGTGGGGTTAAGGAGATGTGGCTAGGTCTGAAGACAAAGGCAGAATGAAAGACAAAATGGAGAATATTATCAAACGTTTTCCTTCTTCTTCCCAGAACTCTCAGCGAGACTGATGAGGGAAGGAGACACAATTGTTTTCCTTTTCACTGCCTATTATCTAGTTCTTTTCACCAAAACATTCTAGCTTTCTTCAAACAAGCACAGGGAGAGATGATACAGTCTTTATCTTTGTTGATGAACCAGAGAGAGAATTAAGCTTCTGAAGGAGTATGCTGTGAAGGAAGTGCTTTATGGAACTCATGGCACACATGAGCCTGATGACATTCCTCTCGGAACAGGTATCATGAAGAAGCTTATTAAGCTTGCTCCTTCACCCTATGCTAACATCTTGGCCAGCAAGTTTCTATCAAGGAGTGATAATGGAAGGTCTTTCACTGTTGGTGAATTCACTGACCAGCTCAGGCAGGTAGAGGACAGCTTGTCACATTCTGGCCTAGTCTCTGCCATACAAACTATGACAACAGAGATAAAGGGGATGAAAGATGGTTTTGAGAACAGCATGAAAGAACAGAAGGAGGACCTTAAAACCTCAATTTCTGTATGTTGCGGAGGGCAGGAATTAATATGTGGCCGAGTCGGGAATTTATCAAAAATAGTTATTTTTTATTTTCCCAAAAACCCACCCCCACAACTATATATACAAAGATTAATTTAGTTTGATAAGCAGATTCAGTTGCATGAGAATTAACCTACAAGGATACCATCAATAATCTGACTACATTGGAAGTCAGAACTTGGAAAAGGCGTTAGCTATTAATTAATAGCGGTTTCTTACTAAATTAAGCTAAGCCAAATAACTCACTCAGGCTGGCTCGTGCGGTCTGTGTTCCTCTCCTTTTCCAGCGGCAGCAGGGGAATCGTTAAGGGTCGTTAAGGGTCGTTAGGCACACAAAGGTGTTAATAGGAAAGCGAATCCTTGGTCTCTCTGCAGTCCAGGCACAGGGGAGTGTGTGAGCTCAGGCAGACACATACGTCCAGGCACAGGCAAACTCCAAAGCGGGAACCCCAAAGGCGGGAAGACCCCCAATATTTATAACCTTCGCTAGACAAAGGGCAGAGTTACCACACCTTAGGCGCGAAAGCGCACGGCCAATCCCAGCCTGGCTCCAGCGCGGGAACTCACGGGGCAGTCCCCCCCTTCACGGGGCAGTCCTCCCCCCCTTCACGGCTGCAGGGCAGGCGAGGGGGGGGGGAACGAGGCAGCTTTTCCCCTTTCCCCCCGAAGTCCGGGCAGGAGAGGAATTTAGGGGTACAGGAATCCAGGACACTGTAGGAGGACAGAGACTGGTGCGGCGAGAGATCGGGGCACTGAGAGTCGACTCTGTGGCTTCTGCGCAGCAGTGCGATTTATTAGGGCGATGCAACGACCTTTATAGCCCCCAAAGGGGATGTAGACAACTAACTTAGCTTAAGATTGGTACAAGTGGAAGGTACAGATTGGCTCCAGGTTAAGTGTAAGGCAGAGATAGGTTAGCTTACAGTAAACACCTTGAGGCTCCCATCCAGGGGGGCTGGCCAGAGTCAGCCCCCTGGGCTGTGCCCGCCCCAGGGGCCGGCAGATTCCACCCCCTTACAGCTGTGCGTGGGTTGCTCATGGTTCCCAGCTTAGGCCCCTGGGAGCCTTAAGGCTCCAAGGACACTTCTCATCACAGGGTCTGATGTTTACATTTCATGCTTCGCTGCAGGAGAAAGCTTCCCACAAATTTCCAATCTGGTAAAGGATACCATTCCTGCATCATCTGAATGGGTGCATGTTTCTGCAGTCAGGAACAGACGCCCACCTCCTGCAAGGCAATTCCAGCCCAGGAGGAGACAAATTCCACCTAGACAACACCAATCATGTGCGTCACTGTGGATAATTCTGCGTGACACATTCGGTGAGAACATGAACAAGTGGGATGGTCAACCTACTTCAGCTCTTTCAAAGAGCATCAGAGATCTGCAGAGTGGCAGAAACAGAGGCAATAATGCCAGAAGAGTAGCTGTCACTTCTTCAGCTCCCCAGAGCAATTGCAATTATTCCAACAACTGCAATTTCTCTCACAACAACACCAATCATTGCGTACACCCCACATGCCATGTTCAGCATTAGGGGTGCCCTGCCTCCAGCCAAGAGGAGGAAAGGGACAGTGGAGAGAACCAAATCTATTGGAATGTATTCATTAGGTGGCCTGGCAGTTCAAAAGTTCAGAAATACAGGGCTTTAGTTGACACAGGTGCTCAATGTACTTTATTGCCATGAAATTGCAAAGGGACAGAGTCCATATCTATTTTTGGAATCACTGGTGGATCTCAAGAGTTACCTAAGATACAAGTTGAGAAAAGTTTAACTGGTAAAGAGTAGAAGAAACACACTATTGTAACTGGTCCTGATGCGCCTTGCATTCTGGGAATTGACTTTTTGAGACAAGGTTGTTTCAAAGATCCGAAGGGTCCCAAATGGGCTTTTGGAATAGCATCTGTAGAGACTGAGGATGGTAAATTGAAATTGTTCATTAGACCTGAACTTTCAGACGAATCTGCAGTTGTGGGACATCATGACATAGAGGATCTGGAGCTCCCAATTGCTACTCAAACTCTACACCAGAGGCAGTACAGAACTAACCATGACTCTTTGTTGTCCATTCATCAGCTGATTCATCAACTGGAGAGTCAGGCTGTCATCGAGAAAGCTCATTCACCTTTCAGCAGTCCCATCCGGCCTGTGCACAAGCCTAAGGGAGACTGGAAGCTGACAGTTGATTTTCACGCCCTCAACGAGGGGACTCCACCCATGAGCACAGCTGTGCCGGACATGCTGGAACTCCAGTACAAGCTGGAATCGAAGGGGGCTAAATGGTATGCTACCATAGACATTGCTAATTCTTTCTTCTCTATTCCCATAGCAAAGGAGTGCAGGCCTCAGTTTGCATTCACCTGGAGAGGAATCCAGTACCATTTCAATCGTTTGCCTCAGGGGTGGAAACACAGCTCAACCATCTGTCACTCAGTCATCCACAATGCACTGGAGAAAGGTAAAGCTCCAGAGCACATACAATTCATCGACGACATCATTGTGTGGGGCCAAACTGCTGAGGAAGTCTTCGAGAAAGGTAACAAAATCATTGACATTCTGTTGCAAGCAGGTTTTGCCATTAAGAGAGACAAGGTCAAAGGACCTGCCAGAGAAATTCAGTTTCTAGGAGCGCGGTGGCAGGATGGTCGCCGTCACATTCCACAGGATGCGATCAACAAAGTCTCCACCATGGCAGTTCCCACAAATAAGAATGACACTCTATCTTTCCTGGGTGTAGTGGGACTACACATTCCTGGTTTCAGTCAAATTGTCAAACCTCTGCATGATGTGACTCGTAAGAGAAAAAATTTTGAGTAGGGACCTGAACAGCAAGCAGCCTTTGATCAGATCAAGTGAGAAGTAGTCCATGCATGTGATGGTTTGGGGGTTACCCCGCCCCCCCACACTTTTGAATTTGCCCCAGCTAACTCAGACGGACCCTGGGAATATAGATGAAGCAATTTATTTACAGCTAGCAGAATTTACAAGCAGCTATTTACAATATATACAGTTATATACAATTATATACAGAAATATAGAAAGGATAAACAATACAGAAGCACAACTCCCCTCCCAGAAACCTGAGTCCCCAGGAGGGGCTCTCAAACCACCCCAACACCTCCCCCCGGTCCCTCTCAACCTTACCCCAGTCCTCAGGAAGAAAAGAGGTGCAGCCAAGAGGTTAGGGAGCAGGGTTAGTAGGAGCAGGGTTAATGAGATGTGACCAGGTCTGAGGCCAAAGCAAGAGTGAGCAAAATGGAGAAAAAGTCTTTCTTCTTCCCAGAGTTCTCAGCGTGACTGTGAGAGAAGTTGACATCAATTGTTTTCATTTCACTGCCCATTATCTAGTTCTTCTACCAAAACATTCTAGCTTGCTTCAAACTAGCACAATGCAATGGGCTTGGGACCTGTGCGATCTGGTCCGGACATTAAAAACATTCTGTACACGGCTGCCAGTGACAATGGTCCAACTTGGAGCCTTTGGCAGAGAGCTCCAAATGAGACACGTGGTCGTCCACTTGGTTTCTGGGGATGTAGCTACAGAGGTTCAGAGGCAAATTACACCCCAACAGAGAAAGAGATACTAGCAGCCTATGAAGGAGTGAAAGCAGCTTCTGAAGTGATTGGAACTGAGTCACAATTGCTTTTAGCTCCTAGATTGCCAGTTCTTAACTGGATGTTCTAAGGCAAAGGTTCATCACCGCATCATGCCACAGATGCAACCTGGTCTAAATGGATGGCTTAGATAACCCAATGAGCACAAATGGTGTTGTGAAGGGGTTTTGTTTGGGTTCAGGGGATTAAATATGAGGCCGAATTTAAAAGGGTTTCAATAATTTAATATTATATACAAAAGGAATTCCGCCCCCCAAACTTATCTACAGTTACCCTTCACAAGTTCTTTGTATGCGGTTGTGAAATTATATTACAGAATGTCTATTTACAGCAGGAATCAGGAATTTAGTAGAGGTTTGGAAAGATTTGTATAGAGAGTCTTGCAGCATGAAAGTGCCACGGGTAAAATTACTGAAAGTCTATGCTGCTCGAATCGAGATTGCTCTGTTACTCACTGGCTGGAGTCACAGTCTCAGTGATCCCAAATATATGTAGCAAAGCCACATTTTTGACCCTCGTGGGTCTGAATAGTTCAGTTCGGGTGTTATTGGGGCGTGCTGTCTGAAGGCTCCAAGGCAACGACAGGCTGGAGCGGCAGCTGGCCAGGAGCGCCTTGGAGGAATTTTCCCTGAGCTGATGCAAAGTGCCGTGGGCTGGAATTATGCAGCGGCGGTGGTGGCCCCAAAAGCGGCAAAGCGGCTAGGAGCGGTGGGTCAAGGAGGGTGGCAGGAACACTGAATTGCCCCTTTTATGAGATATGAGCCCGAGATTGATGGTACTTGGCCACAATGCTGTCCAATAAGAATCTGGCAGCAGGCCAAAACGTACCAAATTAGGCGAAATCCACAGGTCCGCTACCCCCAAATATGGAGGGGGCTCAGGTGGATCCCCACCCTGGGCACGTGAGCTTACACAACATGTTTACCTCAACCTTGCAAGCAGACAGGCCAGACTTGAAGGCACCAGTCTTATTGTGCTCCTTTGTCCCCCTTAATTTGTTTGCCCCCGGTTTGTGCAGGACAACACCTTCCGGGGGGACAACATGTCCAGGCAAGAATAGGCTTGCAAACATGACCATTTGGGCCTATGTGGCCCTCCACCACAAATGGGTAATCTTGATCGACCTGGTCTGGTGGAGGTGATCACCAACTCGCCGGAAGGCACAGACTGTACCAAACCTCCAGAGGAGAAAATAACTCGTGCTGAAGAAGCTCCTCCCTATGGTGATCTCTCTGATCAGGAAAAGAACTATGCTTTATTCACAGATGGTTCCTGTCGTCTTGTTGGGAACAAGCGAAGATGGAAGTCAGCAGTCTGGAGTCCTACCAGGAGAGTTACTGAAGCAAGACATGGTGAAGGAGAATCCAGTCAGTTTGCTGAGGTAAATGCTGTCCAACTTGCTCTTGATGTGGCTGAATATGAAAATTGGCCTATCCTTTACCTCTACACTGACTCATGGATGGTCGCCAAAGCTCTATGGGTTTGGGTAAAAGACGGGAAAAAGCATGGTTGGCAGAGGAAAGGAAAGCCTATTTGGTGTGCTGATCTATGGCAGGACATTGGTGCACGGCTGGAGAGAACTCCAGTGAAGGTGTGGCACATAGATGCACATATGCCTAAGAACAGTCCCCCTCTAATCCATGAGGAAGCAGTAAGGGACCTGCTGTGTCATTTGGATCCTCACAAGTCCATGGGACCAGATGGGATCCACCCCAGGGTGCTGAAAGAGCTGGCAGATGAGCTGGCCAAGCCACTCTCCATCATTTATCAGCAGTCCTGGCTCACTGGAGAGGTCCCTGAAGACTGGAAGCTGGCCAATGTGATACCCATTCACAAGAAGGGTAGTAAGGAGGTGCCAGAAAACTACAGACCTGTGAGCCTGACCTCGGTGCCAGGCAAGGTCATGGAACAGGTCATCTTGGGTGCCATCACAAAGCACCTGCAGGATAGCCAAGGGATCAGGCCCAGCCAGCATGGGTTTAGGAAGGGCAGGTCCTGCCTCACCAACCTGATCTCCTTTTATGATCAGGTTACCCGCGTGGTGAATGTGGGGAAGGCTGTGGATGTAGTCTACTTGGACTTCAGCAAAGCCTTTGACACAGTCTGCCACAAGAAGCTCCTAGCCAAGCTGGCAGCTCATGGTTTGGACAGATTCACTCTGTCCTGGATCAAGAACTGGCTGGATGGCAGAGCTCAGAGAGTGGTGGTGAATGGTGCCACCTCCAGTTGGCAGCCAGTCACTAGTGGTGTTCCCCAAGGATCAGTACTGGGCCCAGTCCTGTTCAATATCTTTATTGATGACCTGGAAGAGGGCATTGAGTCCAGCATCAGTAAGTTTGCAGATGACACCAAGCTAGGAGCAGGTGTTGATCTGTTGGAAGGTAGGAGAGCCCTGCAGAGGGACCTGGACAGGCTGGATGGGTGGGCAGAGGCCAATGGGATGAGATTTAACAAGGCCAAGTGCAGGGTTCTGCACTTTGGCCACAACAACCCCAAGCAGCGCTACAGGCTGGGGACTGAGTGGCTGGAGAGCAGCCAGGAGGAAAGGGACCTGGGGGTACTGATAGACAGTAAGCTGAAGATGACCCAGCAGTGTGCCCAGGTGGCCAAGAAAGCCAATGGCATCCTGGCCTGCATCAGGAACAGTGTGGCCAGTAGGACAAGGGAGGTTATTCTTCCCCTGTACTCAGCACTGGTCAGACCACACCTTGAGTACTGTGTCTAGTTCTGGGCCCTTCAATTCAAGAAAGATGTTGAGGTGCTGGAACATGTCCAGAGAAGGGCAACAAAGCTGGTGAGGGGCCTGGAGCACAAATCCTATGAGGAGAGGTTGAGGGAGCTGGGCCTGTTTAGCCTGGAGAAGAGGAGGCTCAGGGGTGATCTTATTACTGTCTACAACTACCTGAAGGGGCATTGTAGCCAGGTGGGGGGTGGCCTCTTCTCCCAGGCAACCAGCAATAGAACAAGGGGACACAGTCTCAAGTTGTGCCAGGGTAGGTATGGGCTGGATATTAGGAAGAAGTTCTTCACAGAGAGAGTGATTTCCCATTGGAATGGGCTGCCCAGGGAGGTGGTGTAGGCACCGTCCCTGGGGGTCTTCAAGAAAAGACTGGATGAGGCACTTAGTGCCATGGTCTAGTTGATTGGTTAGGGCTGGGTGATAGGTTGGACTGGATGATCTTGGAGGTCTCTTCCAACCTGGTTGATTCTATGATTGTATGATTCTATGATTCTAACAGAGCCACTGAGGAACACCAACACAACCAGCAGGCAGACCAAGCTGCAAAGATTGCTCAAGTTGATGCCAACTCTGATCTTGACCTTGATTGGAAACACCAAGGTGAACTGTTCTTAGCTCGGTGGGCCCATGATTCATCTGGACATCAAGGCAGAGATGCAACATACCGGTGGGCTCGCGATAGGTCAATTGACTTGTCCATGGACACTATCATCCAAGTCATCCATGACTGTGACATTTGTGCTGCTATTAAGCAGGCTAAGCGAAGCAAGCCCTTATGGTATGGTGAGAGATGGTCAAAGTACAAGTATGGTGAAGCCTGGCAGATTGACTACATCACTTTACCTTGATCTCGCTCTGGCAAGCAGTATGTGCTAACGATGGTAGAAGCCAGCACCGGATGGTTGGAAACCTATCCAGTTCCACATGCTACTGCACGTAACACCATTGTTGGTTTGGAGAGACAGATCATGTGGAGATATGGAACTCCAGAGAGAATCGAGTCAGACAATGGCACTCATTTCAAGAACAATCTTGTGAAAAACTGTCACACTCCTCCACCACTTCTTCCTTGCCTGTCTCTCCTGAAGAGTCTGTAGCCATTGATTACAGCAGTCAAATTGTGTGAGTCATCCTACCATTTTTCTTTGATGGCAACAATATCATAGTTTTCCTCCAGCATCAAGGCTTCCACCTCCTCTTGTTTTTTACTCATACTTCATGCATTAGTACACATAATTCTCAGCAATATTCTGAGTGACATATACAGGGGTGGATTGTGCTAGTTTGAAGCTAGCTAGAGTGTTTTGGTGAGAAGAACTAGATTACAGACTGTTATTCACAGTGGTGATGTCTACTTCCCTCATAGGCTTGCTGAGATGTATAAGAATAAAAGCAAAACATAGATAAGGGAGTCTCTTCTCCTCTGCTGCTGACAAGCTCTGAGCTGGATCTCACTCTCTAACCTCACCCTCCATTTTTTTTTACTAATCCACTTTGCTTCCTAACCCCACTGGCCAAACCTCCATTCTTCCTTCAGACTGGGGTAAGGATGAAATGGGTAGGGGGAAGATGAATGGATGGTTGAGAGCCCCTCCTGGGGACTGAGGTTTCTGGGAGGGGAGTTGTGTTTCTGTATTACCTTTTTACGTTGTTGTTGTGGAGGGGATTTCTCTTATTCCTCCCCTATAAGGGAGAGGTGAGATGTTGCAGAATTCTTGTTAGCAGAGGACACAGAAATGATAAACATGAGCAACTGTGTTGAGAAACGGCCTTGGGACGCTGCGAGCTCAGGAAATCTATCTGTAAACAACTGAGCACCTGTGATGGTTTGGGCATTAACCCGCCCCCTCACACTTTTGAATTTGCCCCAGCTAACTCAAACGGCCTCTGGGAATATCACAGTATCACAGTATCACCAAGGTTGGAAGAGACCTCACAGATCATCAAGTCCAACCCTTTACCACAGTGCCCAAGGCCAGACCATGGCATCAAGTGCCACATCCAACCTTGCCTTGAACTGCCCCAGGGACAACGACTCCACCACCTCCCCAGGCAGCCCATTCCAGTGCCCAATGACTCTCTCAGTGAAGAACTTTCTCCTCACCTCGAGCCAAAATTTCCCCTGGCGCAGCCTGAGGCTGTGTCCTCTTGTTCTGGAGCTGGCCACCTGAGAGAAGAGAGCAACCTCCTCCTGGCCACAACCACCCTTCAGGTAGTTGTAGACAGCAATAAGGTCACACCTGAGCCTCCTCTTCTCCAGGCTAAACAACCCCAGCTCCCTAAGCCTCTCCTCGTAGGGCTTGTGCTCGAGGCCTCTCACCAGCCTCATCGCCCTTCTCTGGACACGCTCAAGCATCTCAGTGTCCTTCCTAAACTGGGGGGCCCAGAACTGAACGCAGTACTCGAGGTGTGGTCTGACCAGTGCAGAGTACAGGGGCAGAATGACCTCCCTGCTCCTGCTGACCACACCATTCCTGATGCAGGCCAGGATGCCACTGGCTCTCTTGGCCACCTGGGCACACTGCTGGCTCATGTTCAGGCGGGTATCAATCAGTACCCCCAGATCCCTCTTCTCTGTCTGGCTGCTCTCCAGCCACTCCGACCCCAGCCTGTATCTCTGCATGGGGTTGTTGTGGCCAAAGTGCAGCACCCTGCACTTTGAGCTCTTGAACCCCATCCTATTGGCCTCTGCCCATCTGTCCAGGCGGTCAAGGTCCCGCTGCAGAGCCCTTCTGCCCTCCAACTCAGTCACATCTGCCCCCAGCTTAGTGTCATCTGCAAACTTGCTGATGACTGACTCGATGCCCTCATCCAGATCATCTATGAAGATGTTAAAGAGGATGGGGCCCAGCACTGATCCCTGAGGGACACCACCAGTGACTGGCCGCCAGCTGGATGTGGCACCATTCACCACCACTCTCTGGGTCCGGCCCTCCAGCCAGTTCCTAACCCAGCACAGAGTGTTACCATCCAAGCCACGGGCTGACAGCTTAGCCAGCAGTGTGCTGTGGGGGACAGTGTCAAAGGCCTTGCTGAAGTCCAGATAGACCACATCCACAGGCCTCCCCACATCCACCAAGCGGGTCACCTGATCATAGAAGGAGATCAGGTTAGAAAGGCAGGATCTGCCCTTCCTAAACCCATGCTGGCTGGACCTGAGATCTTTGCCATCCCTCAGGTGCGCAGTTATTGGCCTCAAGAGAACCTGCTCCATCAGTTTCCCTGGCACTGAGGTCAGGCTGACGGGTCTGTAGTTCCCAGGTTCCTCCATCCGACCCTTTTTGTGGATGGGGACCACGTTGGCCATTTTCCAGTCTCCTGGGACCTCTCCGGTGAGCCAGGACTGCTGGAAAATGATGGAGAGTGGCTTGGCCAGCTCAGCTGCCAGCTCTCTCAGCACCCTGGGATGGATCCCATCTGGTCCCATGGACTTGTGGGTGTCCAGATGGCTCAGCAGGTCCTGAACTAATTCCTCATGAATTTCCAGGGGAACACATTGCTCCCCGACCCCATCCCCCAGTTCAAGAGGCCATTTGCCTCCTCCTCCTCTCTCCTTACTGTTGAAAACTGAGGCGAAGAAGGCATTCAGGACCTCTGCCTTTGCTTCATCATCAGTTATAGTGTTCCCTGTCCTGGAGTCCTGTACCCCTAAATTCCTCTCCTGCCCGGACTTCGGGGGGAAAGGGGAAAAGCCGCCTGGTTTCCCCCCCCCCTCGCTTGCCCTGCAGCCGCGAAGGGGGGCGGGGACTGCCCTGTGAGTTCCCGCGCTGGAGCCAGGCTGGGATTGGCCGTGCGCTTTCGCGCCTAAAGTGTGGTAACTCTGCCCTTTGTCTAGCCAAGGTTATAAATATTGGGGGTCTTCCCGCTTTTGGGGTTCCCGCTTTTGGATTTTGCCTGTGCCTGGACGAGTTCGCTCACTCTCCTGTGCCTGGACTGCAGAGAGATAAAGGACTTGCTTTGGTGTTAGGCACACCTTTGTCTGCCTAACGACCCTTAACGACCCTTAACGACTCCTGTAGCCGCTGGAGGAGGAAGACCGACTGCACGAGCCAGCCTGAGTGAGTTATTTGGCTTAGCTTAATTTAGTAAGAAACCGCTATTAATTAATAGCAGACTCCTTTTCCAAAAACTGACTTCCAAATATATATAGTCAGATTATTAATGGTATCCTCGTAGAATTCTCATGCAACTGAACCTGTTTATCAAACGAAATTAATCTTTGTATATATAGTTGTGGGGGCGGGTTTTGTAAAAATAAAAAATATCTATTTTTGATAAATTCTCGACTCGGCCACGAATTATTACTGCCCTCCGCAACATTATGGCGCAGTGTATGCTGGGTAGTTCAATCATAGAATTTCTACAAGAAAAGGGATGCCTAATCACAGGTCTTGATTTAATTTGGGCTCAGAAAAATTGTAAAAATCCGGAGAAAATCCTGGAGAAATTAGCTGAGCGCTCAGACCCTGTGATTTCTGAGTCTCCAACGGAGCATTTCTCTGTTGTTCTGGGGTCAGTCGTGACCCAGACTCTGGCCGAATTTGAAAATTATGAAAAAAGAATTCAGGCCTTGGAAAAGGATTTATTAGCCGAAAAAGCTAAATGCCAAAGTATCTGGGAAAGCATGCTGGCGCAGACAAAGAGCCTGACCGCGGCACTGACTGCCCAGATGAAAGAAAGGCTTGTAACGCCTGCAGACACCACCTCTTCGGTCTCCGTGTCTGAATTTGAATGGAGTGATTCGCGGGAATCGGGGAGAAAGGCAGAGAATGCCCCGAGGGGCTCTTCGTGGGAGAGGAGTTCCCCGAAACCAGGCACAAAAGACTCTGCCAGAGACTCAGAGAATTCCCCTGCACATGCCTCTGCGCGGCAGAAAGCCTCAAAGCCACGCAGAAAGCGCAGGTCCCGACCGGACTCTCCCGTAGCTAGCGGTGAAGAGAGCTCCGGTGAGGAGGGCGCCGCGGTGCAGAGGCACGTGTTGCCTGTGATTAGAATTGAGTCCGTGAAGGGCAGGAAAGGAGCTGCAGGGACCGCCATTATCAAAAAGCAGTTTACAGATGCACAGCTCAGTGACTTACAAGTCAAATATGCGAGAGATCCTGGGGACTCAGTCGCTGACTATGTGTATCGAGTGTCCCGAGCCGGTGGGGACCGGGTCCTTCTAGACTCACAGGAAGCTGCTGGAGACTGGGGGGACGATGTGTTCCTGACATGTGAACCCGAGGGGACACACAGCCTCACCGCTCGGATAGCCTACTGGGCAAGCAGTGTCCGTCCAGCCTACCGGGGGGAGCCGACGGAACTAAAGGTCACCAGCTCCTCTGAGCTCATCACTGCTCTCCGCAGGCTTGCCTGTGTCCAGGCTATCTATGATAAGGGACATTATGATTGCCCGTTTTATGCCCCTGTGGACCCGGAGAGACTGCACCCTATTATGAAGGGTTTGCCAGCAACTCTGCAGATCCAAGTAATGAAGAATGTTGAGAAAATTGAACGTGTGCTTGGAGAAAATGCAGAGAACGATGGTGCTAAAGAGCACGTAATGACTTGGGCTGAACTGTTAACTGACTTGAATGCCCACGGGCTGCAGTTTGGGTTTGGGTCTCCTGAAGGAAAAGGGGCTGGGGAGAGACAGTCTCGTGCTTCTCCCCCAGAAAATCCCAGGACTCTGCGCAGGCAGGTCCGGCCAGTGCAGGACTGCCCCCCCAGGGGGACCGGTCCTTCAGGCTTCTCCCCGAGGGGAAGGGGCAGAGACCAACAGAGTGACTGGAGACCCAGAGAAAAGAACAGTTGGTATAGACAAGCCCTGACTTTAGGGGTACCAAAAACTGTTTTAAGGCAGCTGGCAGACTGGCAGCTGAAGGATCTAGTGCGGTGCCTTCAGAAATCGGCTGCAAAATCCAGAGGCAGCCGTGCCAGGGCCAGCGGCAGCGGCACGCCCAGCGGTGGCTCCCAGAGCGGCTCGCCCAGAAGCGGCAGCCCCCCCGCTGGGAACTGCAGCTCGTCCCCAGACAGAAAGGTTAACCCTTTCTCGTCTCCCACACGGGAGGCAAAACACTGAATTACTGTAATAGTGGCTCGGCAGCTTTTAATGGTCAGCAGTCACGGGGAGAGCTACAGAAGCCCCCAGAATAAAGACCTGCTGCCTAGATGAGCCACGTGGTCACTGACCACCTGCCCCAGTACAAAAGGCCACCGGATTAGTGCACGGTGGATCGTCCCCAACTATTAATTGCTAAGCCTGGCCTTTATAGGCCGAGGCAGGTTTTGTCTCCTTACAGGTGAAGGCCGAGGCAGAGGACCAGTTCCTGACCACCTGACCAGCACCTGGGAAAGGGAGAGCCAGCTACACGAGAGATGGAGTCATATCACCGGGGTGGCCAGTGGATGATGGCATCAGGACCCACGGACTGTGACCTCCAGCCATGGACTCAGAGCATCCAAGGCTCTGCCATGAACTTGGTTGCTCTACCAGGAACAGAGCAATCTTCAAATTGACTGTGTAGCTTTATTTAATACTGTTTGGGCTATTGTTAAGCCTTGTTAAGTATTGTTAAATATTGTTGGGGCGATTAATGTGTTACATATTGTTAATGTTAGAAAAGGCTAAGCCATATATATATATTAATAGGTTCCTAAATTGAAGGGGGATCACCTCTCACTCAAGATCTAGACAAAGATGCTCATTACCACCGGGGTGGGATGTCCTGGAGTCCTGTACCCCTAAATTCCTCTCCTGCCCGGACTTCGGGGGGAAAGGGGAAAAGCCGCCTGGTTTCCCCCCCCCCTCGCTTGCCCTGCAGCCGCGAAGGGGGGCGGGGACTGCCCTGTGAGTTCCCGCGCTGGAGCCAGGCTGGGATTGGCCGTGCGCTTTCGCGCCTAAAGTGTGGTAACTCTGCCCTTTGTCTAGCCAAGGTTATAAATATTGGGGGTCTTCCCGCTTTTGGGGTTCCCGCTTTTGGATTTTGCCTGTGCCTGGACGAGTTCGCTCACTCTCCTGTGCCTGGACTGCAGAGAGATAAAGGACTTGCTTTGGTGTTAGGCACACCTTTGTCTGCCTAACGACCCTTAACGACCCTTAACGACTCCTGTAGCCGCTGGAGGAGGAAGACCGACTGCACGAGCCAGCCTGAGTGAGTTATTTGGCTTAGCTTAATTTAGTAAGAAACCGCTATTAATTAATAGCAGACTCCTTTTCCAAAAACTGACTTCCAAATATATATAGTCAGATTATTAATGGTATCCTCGTAGAATTCTCATGCAACTGAACCTGTTTATCAAACGAAATTAATCTTTGTATATATAGTTGTGGGGGCGGGTTTTGTAAAAATAAAAAATATCTATTTTTGATAAATTCTCGACTCGGCCACGAATTATTACTGCCCTCCGCAACATTCCCCTCCTGGTCCAGTAAGGAGTGGAGGGTCTTCTTGCCCTTCCTTTTAGCATTGATAAATTTATAAAAGTGTTTTTTGTTAACTTTCACGGAAGTGGCCAGCCTAAGTTCTAGCTGAGCCTTAGCCTCTCTAATTTTTCTCCTACATAGTCTGGCTACCTCCTTAAACACATCAGGAGAAGCCTTCCCCTCCTTCCAGAGGCGATACACCCTCTTTTTCTCCCCCACTTCCTTCAGGAGCTCTTTGCTCATCCAGGCTGGTCACCTCCCCCTGCGGCTCATCTTTCGGCACGTGGGAACTGCCAGTTCCTGTGCCTTCAAGAGCTCCTGTTTAAAGTAAGTCCAACCATCCTGGACCCCTTTGTTCTCAAGAACTGCTGCCCAGGGGACATTGAAATAAGTTCCTTGAGCAAATTGAAGTTTGCCCTCCTAAAGTCCAAGGTGTAGGTTTTGTTGAAGTGCCTCCCTACCTCCCTGTATATTGAAAACTCCACTAACTCGTGATCGCTACACCCCAGGCAGCCTCCCACTATCACATCTCCTACCAGCCCTTCTCTGTTGGAGAGCAGCAGGTCAAGCTGAGCTTGACCCGTAGTAGGCTCGTTTAACAGTTGGGTCATGAAGCTGTCCTCCATGCACTCCAGAAATCTCCTGGACTGCCTCTCTGCTGAATTAAGTTCCCAGCAGATATCTGGCAGGTTAAAGTCACCCACAAGGACAAGATCTGAAGATCTTGAGACAGCCTCCAGCTGTTTGTAAAATATCTCATCTGTTCCCTCATCCTGGTTGGGTGGTCTGTAACAGACTCCAACCAGGATGTCAGATTTATTAGTCCTACCTCTGATTTTAATCCACAAGGTCTCTACCCCTTCATCCCTCACTTCAAGCTCAATGGCATGGAGTGACTCCCTAATATACAGGGCCACCCCTCCTCCTCTTCTCCCTTGCCTATCTCTCCTGAAAAGGTTATATCCCTCCAGTATAACAGCCCAGTCATGCCTGTCGTCCCACCAAGTTTCTGAAATGGCAACTACATCGTAGTCCCCCTGGTGGACCAGGACTTCCAATTCCTCCTGTTTGTTACCCAAGCTGCGTGCATTGGTGTAGATACACTTCAGCTGGGCTCTCGATTCAATTGTCCTTAGTTTCCTTCCATCTCTCTCCTTCTCAGAGAGAGTAATTTCCTCACCCACCCCCTTCAGACCTAGTTTAAAGCCCGCCTGATGAGCCCTGCCAACTCCATTGCCAGGACTCTCCTGCCCTTCCTAGATAACTGCACCCCATCACAAGCCAGCAGGTCTGGCGCAGTAAAAGTTCCTCCATGGTCAAAGAACCCAAAACGCCGCCGCTCGCACCATCCCTTCAGCCATTTATTGATATCGTAGGTTCTGCTATTCCTCTCTGTGAACTCCCTTGCCACAGAGGGAACTGAGCAGAACACCACCTGCGCTCCCGCCCCATCTATCAATTTCCCCAGGGCTTTAAATTCCTTTTTAATTGCCCTGGTCCCCTTCTTTTCAATTTCGTCGCTTCCAGCCTGTATTACCAACAAGGGGTAATAATCAGCTATTTATTTTACAGCAGCAAATATACAAGCAGCTATTTACAATATATACAGTTATATACAGAAATATACAAAGGATAAACAATACAGAAGCACAACTCCCCTCCCAGAAACCTGAGTCCCCAGGAGGGGCTCTCAAACCACCCCAACACCTTCCCCGGCCCCTCTCAACCTTACCCCAGTTCTCAGGAAGAATAGAGATGCAGCCAAGAGGTTAAGAAGGAAGGTTAGTGGCAGTGGGGTTAAGGAGATGTGGCTAGGTCTGAAAGACAAAATGGAAAATGTTTACTTCTTCTTCCCAGAGTTCTCAGCATGACTGTGAGAGAAGAGACAACCATGTTTACCTTTTCACTGCCCATTATCTAGTTCTTTTACCAAAACATTCCAGCTTGCTTCAAACTACCACAGCACCCCACACACAGCTGCAGTGGGCAGAGTTAGATAGCCAAGGGGGCTGGAGTAGGTGGCCTGGAGGGCTGACCCTTAGATTGTTATGGTATGCTGACCTATTGATACCTTACAAGTAACCCTGTACCCTCTGACTGTAACCAATCTTGGTGGAGCATGCCTCTTGCTAGAATGCATATAAGTCACTGTATCACGGAAATAAAGTGGATTTGACCATCTAACCATATTGGTGAACCAAGAGTCATTTACCCATAGTGCTCCACTGGTTTACGCCGACAGTGAGAAATCAATTTCAGGCAGTGTTTATTTTTTATAAAATTATTTATTAAAATTAATATTTACAAGTCTGTACCACTCCCAACCACTATGTAATTAAGTTCTTTTGTGCATGGTTATGAAAACAGTAGGGATATATTTACAGGGATTTGATTATTAAATGGAAATATCAAATTATCAACAACTATAGACAGAGAGAAAGATTCCCTTAGGCTTAATGCCTCTTAACAACTATACTGTTTGCCCAGCAAGGGCTGAAACTGTTTCTGCTCTTCAGACAGAGGTAACTTATTTTACAAAGGAATTAAAGCTTACTTAAATGTGTTGCTCTTAAGTATTAATCATTAATCACCCTCCTGGGATTGTGTCACAGCGTGTGCCCAGTATTCGTGTCTTTGTGAAGCTGGAATCTTCCTGGCTTGCAGGCAAATTGATAAGTGTTCGCAGTCTCTGGGGTAAACAGGATTTCTCTGACCTTCTCTCATGGTGTCAAGTGGTCTCTGCCTCAGTGCTGCTGCTTCTGGATGCTGTGGGTCCAGGGATGATCAGCTGGCAGGGTTTCCAGGTGCAGGAGGAGGATTTGTCTGTGCAGCTTCTGACATGGTCGTCTGTACAGCTAGCAGGCTGTGTTTGTAGGTTTCGCAGACAATCTGGAAGGTCTGCTGATCTGGATTTTTCCAGGCTTACAGGTAGCGGGAAGCGGGGTCTGCCAGGCTGCAGGGAGACTTCAGCTCTGTAGATAAATGCAAGATAGCAAGCCAGTATGTACGGCTGCTCTAGGCTTAGGCAGAGGGCTCTTGGCTCCCCATATATTTATCAAGTGCAGGCGTGCATGCGCTCTGCTTCTCAAAGGGTTCACAGACAGCTTAACTGCGCCTTGAGATTAATGTGAGTGAGTAAGGGCCTGATCTTGTATCTAGGCCATGCAAGCAGGTCTGTGCTGCTATGTGGATCAGAGAGCTGAGCTTGAACCTCTGAACACTCTGAACACGTGTTGCTCCTTTGCACTCCTCTTTATATAGTCTGAGCCGAGATTCGTGGCTCATTTTGGCCATCTAAAGTGACCAATCAGGTTGGCAGTAAGCCCAAACCTTACCTTAATAGGCAGAAGCTGTTTGCCTGGACCCTCCCAATAGGGGATCACCTGGGCGGACCCCAGAAGTACACGGACTGGGCGTGTGTGTGTTACACAACCTGTTTACTGCCATGGGTCCTGGCAGAAAAACATGTCCAGGCATGCAGAGGCATTAGAGAGGTCTCAGTTTTGGGGCTGTAGCCCCTCCACACACTTGTATATTTCTGTATGTAATTGTATATACTGTAAATATCTGTCTGTATATTGTGCTAGCTGTAAATATAAGCTTCATTCATATTTCCAGAGCCGGCTGAGTCTAGTCTGGGTGATATCTAAAGTGTGGGGGGGCAGGGAACACCCAAACTGTCACAATGGATTTTATCTATGTATGATTTAATTTGCTGGTATGTTATAAGGATGTTATGGAGGACAGTGAAATCCATATTTTCAAAGTCTGTGTGCTAGTTTGAAGCAGGCTAGAATGTTTTGGTGAGAGAAAGTAGATAATTGGCTGTGAAAGGAAAACAATGGTTATGTCTCCTTCCCTCACAGTCTCGCTGAGAGGTATGGGAACAAGAAAGTAAACATTAGATAACACTTTTCGCCATCTTCTCTCTCTGCTTCTGGCTTCAGACTGAGCTACATCTCCCTAACCTCACTGCCACTAACCTTGCTCCTTAACCTCTTGGCTGAACCTCTTTTTCTTCCTAGGATTTGGGGTAAGGTTGAGAGGGGCAGGGGGAAGGTGCAGGGGTGGTTGAGAGCCCCTCCTGGGGACTCAGGTTTCTGGGAGGGGAGTTGTGTTTCTGTATTACTTTTAACTTGTCTATTTCTGTATATAACTGTATATACTGTAAATATCTGCTTGTATATTGTGCTGCTGTAAATAAATAGCTTCATTTATATTCCCAGAGTCCAGCTGAGTTAGCTGGGGTTCTTTCTAAAGTGGGGGGGGGGGGGGGCGGGTAACAGCCAAACCACCACAATTTGGTAATTACTGTTTTGATTGTATGGGCTATCATACTTATATAAATGGCACCATTAGTGTTCCATGTGAGTTGAGTTGGTTCTCCCTGTGACTGTAGAAGATTTTGTGGAACAGCTGAAAGATTTGACCCTTAAATGTAGAAGCACTGTATGCCTTTTGTGTTTAGATCTGGTCTTTGCAATTGCAATAATATGGCTGGCTGTAGCTTTGTGGGTGAAGAAATCACATACTGCTGCTTTAAGAATACATTCCCCTTCTCACAGAAATCAGAGGAAGTCCAGCTCTGATTCGAGTTATTATGGCAGCAAGCAATGTGGCTCAGAGCTGTGTGGGTGAGCAGCAGGCTGCTTGAGGCAGTAGCTACATCACCCCTGTGCAGGGGAGCTGCAGGCTGCACCACCTGTAGCTGCTGGAATGGGAATGAGTTCAGCAACTGTGGCAGGCTCCGCCCAGGGCTCACCCACTCCTGCTCACCTGTAAACTGCTTCTGATGATCCAGCTAAGGCTGTGGCTAAGGCTGATGCTACCCCAGCCTCTGCTGCAGCTAAAACTGTTTCTGTTCCTCCACCAAGAAAGGCAAAGCAGAAAAAAAAATCCCCTAACTAGCTACCATTGGACTTCCAAGAAATCCAGATATGGTGCAAGCTAGGTCCAAGCTTTACAATACTTCTAAAACTGTGGGCACCCAAACTGAACCCACCCGTAGGAATGCAGGTGTTCAGGCAACTGGCTGTGAGGAGTGTTGGAGCCTGGCACTCGAAGTCGAGGGAGGCAGAGGCATTGGCTGCATTAGGTGTGAGCAGGTTAATAGTCTGCTTAACCTAGTGGCTGAACTCAAGGGAGAAGTGGAACATCTCAAGGCTGAAAGGGAATGTAAAAGAGAGCTGGACCTACAGCAGGGAGAAGTGGAACATCTCAAGGCTGAAAGGGAATGTAAAAGAGAGCTGGACCTACAGCACCATGCTCTGCAGTCCTGTTACGGAGGGGGTTTCTCTATGTCTCCCTTGTTTGGGGGGAGGTGAGAAATTAATTTCAGGTGGTATTAATTTTATATAAAAATATATTTATTAAAATTAATATTTACAAACTCTTGCCACCCCCAACCACTGTGTAATAAAATATAGTTCTAGTGCAAAGTTATGAAAACAATTAGGATATGATATGTACAGGGATCTGGTTAATAACTGTCAAATATCAACTATAGACAGTGAGAGAGAGATTTCCTTTTTGGCTTAATGCCGCTGTGCTAGTTTGAAGCAAGCTAGAATGTTTTGGTAAAAGAACTAGATAACGGGCAGTGAAATGAAAACAATTGATGTCAACTTCTCTCACAGTCTCGCTGAGAACTCTGGGAAGAAGAAAGACTTTTTCTCCATTTTGTTTCTCACTCTTGCTTTTGCCTTAGACCTGGTCACCTCTCATTAACCTTGTTCCCACTAACCTTGCTCCCTAACCTCTTGGCTGCACCTCTCTTCTTCCTGAGAACTGGGGTAAGGTTGAGAGGGCCGGGGGGAGGTGTTGGGGTGGTTTGAAAGCCCCTCCCGGGGACTCAGGTTTCTGGGAGGGGAGTTGTGCTTCTGTATTGTTTATCCTTTGTATATTTCTGTATATAATTGTATATAACTGTATATATTGTAAATAGCTGCTTGTAAATTCTGCTAGCTGTAAATAAATTGCTTCATCTATATTCCCAGGGTCCGTCTGAGTTAGCTGGGGCAAATTCAAAAGTGTGGGGGGGTGGGGTAACCCCCAAACCATCACAGCCGCTTAGGAGCTATGCTGTTTGCCCATCAGGGGCTGAAAACTGTCTGCTCTGAGGCAGAGGCAACTAATATTACAGAAGAATTGAAGCTTACTGTGCTAGTTTGAAGCAGGCTAGAATGTTTTGGTGAGAGAAAGTAGATAATTGGCTGTGAAAGGAAAACAATGGTTATGTCTCCTTCCCTCACAGTCTCGCTGAGAGGTATGGGAACAAGAAAGTAAACATTAGATAACACTTTCTCCATTTTTTCTTCACTTTCTGTCTGGCTTCTGGACGAAGCTGCATCTCCGTAACCTCAGTGCCACTAACCTTGCTTCTTAACCTCTTGGCTGAACCTCTTTTCTTTCCTAGGATTGTGGTAAGGTTGAGAGGGGCAGGGGGAAGGTGCAGGGGTGGTTGAGAGCCCCTCCTGGGGACTCAGGTTTCTGGGAGGGGAGTTGTATTTTTGTATTACCTTTTCATTTCTATAGTTCTGTATATAACTGTATATATTGTAAATATCTGCTTGTATATTGTGCTAGCTGTAAATAAATAGCTTCATTTATATTCCCAGAGTCCGACTGAGTTAGCTGGGGTACCTTCTAAAGTGTGGGGGGGCGGGTAACAACCCAAGCCACCACACTTACTTAGAAGTGTTACTCTTAATTATTCATCACCCTCACGGGGCTGTGTCTCAGCCTGTGCCCAGTGTCTGGACTTCCAGGGGCTGGAATCTTCCCGGCTTGAGAGGGAAACTAGGGGAATCCTCCTGGCTTGAGGGGGTATGATAAATCTTCCCTGTCTCTGGGGTAAACAGGTTTCCTCTAACCTTTTGTCCTGGTGAAGTGATCTCTGCCTCGACGCTGCTTCTGGATATGACGAGTCCAGGGATGATCAGCTGGCAGGATTCCAGGAACAGGAGAAGGAGTTTGTCTGTGCAGCTTCTGGCACAGTCTTTCACAGCTAGCAGGCTGTGTGTGTATGTGTGTTGGCAGACAATCCAAAAGGTCTGCAGTCCTGGTCCCCTTACCAGAGGGAGATGAACCATGTAACAAGGGAGAATGGATGCAGGTACCTGCCAGAAGGGGCAAGGGTAAACACTTACAGCCATCCTCCCATCCTCAGCTGCCCTTACACAACAAATACAGGGCACTAGAGGTTGAAGGTGAGGTGGTTTTATTGGAGGAGGCAGAAGCATCACTGGCTGGGGTGATGACTGAAGTAAATCACTTGCCCCCTTGCATCAGAATGAGTACCCAAAAGAAAAAGAGGAGGGTAATTGTTATTGGTGATTCCCTTCTGAAGGGAACACAGGGCCCCATATGCCGTCCAGACCCCTTCCACAGGGAGGTCTGCTGCTTCCCTGGGGCCCGGGTCAGGGATGTTACGAGGAGGCTGCCTACTGTAGTGCAGCACTCTGATTACTTTCCCTTATTAGTTATACAGGCAGGGAATGATGAGGTTGATAACAGAGGGCTAAAAGCTATCAAAAGGGACAATCAGCAGATGGGATACAACTATCACAGAAGGGGAGAAGGACCCTGGCACATAAGCTGGCTGGGCTTGTTGAGAGGGCTTTAAACTAGAATGGAAGGGGGAGGGGGTTAAACATGACAGCACCAGAGATAAATCAAAGGGAATTGAGGATGGTAGGCTAGAGCTAGGGGTAAAGGCAGCAGCCCAGCTGAAGTGCATGTACACTAATGCACGCAGTATGGGTAACAAACAAGAGGAGCTGGAAGCTCTGGTGCTGGAGGAAAACTATGATATTGTCGCCATAACTGAAACATGGTGGGATAGCTCACATGATTGGTGTGCTGTAATCAATGGCTACTGACTCTTCAGGAGAGACAGGCAAGGGAGAAAGGGCGGGGGAGTGGCTCTGTATATTAGGGATGCTCTGGATGTCATGGAGGTAGAAATCAAAGATGATCAAGTTGAGTCATTATGGGTGAGACTTAAGGCGAAGGCCAACAAGGCTGATATCCTGGTTGGAGTCTGTTACAGACCACCCAACCAGGAAGAAGAGGTTGATTTATTGCTCTTTAAGCAACTGGAGGCTGCCTCAAGATCACGTGCCCTTGTTCTGGTGGGCGACTTTAACCTACCAGACAGCTGCTGGGACTTAAACACTGCAGAGAAGAGGCAGTCTAGAAGGTTTCTGCAATGTGTGGAAGACAACTTCCTATCCCAGCTGTTATGTGAGCCTACCAGGGGGGCAGCCCTGCTTGACCTGCTGCTCACAAATAGAGAGGGGCCGGTAGGGGATGTGGTGATTGGAGGCTGCCTGGGGTCCAGTGACCATGAAATTATAGAGTGTTCAATACATGGAGAAACCAGGAGGGGCATCAACAGAACCTCCACACTGGACTTCCGAAGGGCAGACTTCAGCCTATTTAAGGAACTAATTCAGAAAGTTCCTTGGGAAAGAGCCCTTGAAAACAAAGGGGTCCCGGAAGGTTGGACCTGCTTCAAGAAAGAACTCCTGAAGGCACAGGAGCAGCTGTGCCATTGAGCCGGCAGACGAGCCGATGAGGGAGGTAGCCAGACTGGATGGGCAAGGAGATGCTGAAGGAATTAAAGATTAAAAAGAGAGTGTATCACCTGTGGAAAAGAGGGGAGGTGTCCCAGGAAAAGCTGAAGGAAGTTGCTAGGTCTTGTGGAAAAAAAATGTGAGAGGCAAAAGCCGATTTTCAACTTAGGCTGGCCACAGCTATCAAGGAAAGTAAAAAATGTTTCTTTAAATATATGAATGGCAAGAGAAGGGCCAAGGACAACCTCCAGTCCTTATTAGATAGAGAAGGGAATATAGTGACAAAGGATGAGGAAAAGGCAGAGGTGCTTAACAACTTCTTTGCCTCAGTCTTCAGTAGTAGGACAGGTTTATCTCGAGGACAACTGAACTCCCAAAATGGTGGATGGAGCCAGGGACCAGTATAGTCCCCCTCTAATTCATGAGGAAGAAGGTACCTGCTGAGACACTTGGATCCTCACAAGTCCATGGGACCAGTTGGGATCCATCCTAGGGTGCTGAGAGAGGTGGCAGATGAGCTGGCCAAGCCACTCTCCGTCACTTATCAATAGTCCTGGCTCACTGGAGAGGTCCCCAAAGACTGGAAGCTGCCAATGTGATACCCATCCACAAGAAGGGTCGTAAGGAGGAGCCAGAAAACTACAGACCTGTCAGCCTGACCTCAGTGCCAGGCAAGGTCATGGAACAGGTCATCTTGAGTGCCATCACAAAGCACCTACAGGATGGCCAAGGGATCAGGCCCAGACAGCATGGGTTTAGGAAGGGCAAGTCCTGTCTCAACAATCTGATCTCCTTTTATGATCAGGTTACCCGCCTGGTGAATGTGGGGAAGGCTGTGGACGTAGTCTACTTGGACTTCAGCAAAGCCTTTGACACTGTCTGCCACAAGAAGCTCCTGGCCAAGCTGGCAGCTCATGGCTTTGACAGATTCACTCTGTGCGGGGTCAAGAACTGTCTGGATGGCAGAGCCCAGAGAGTGGTGGTGAATGGTGCCACATCCAGTTGGCAGCCAGTCACTAGTGGTGTTCCCCAAGGATCAGTGCTGGGCCCGGTCCTGTTGTGCTGGTTTGAAGCGAGCTAGAATGTTTTGGTGAGAAGAACTAGATCATAGGTTGTGAAAGGAAAACAGTGGTGATGTCTGCTTCCCTCAGAGTCTCGCTGAGGAGTTTGGGAAGGAGAAATGAAATCATTAGATAATACTCTCGCCATTTTTCTCTCACTCCTGCTTGGGCTGCTGACTGAGCAACATCTTACTCCCTAACCTCGCCTTCCATTTGGCCTAACCCACTTTGCTTCTTAACCTCTGGCCGAACCTCTATTCTTCCTTGGGACTGGGGTAAAGTTGAGAGGGGCAGGGGGAAGGTGCAGGGGTGGTTGAGAGCCCCTCCTGGGGACTCACTTTTCTGGGAGGGGAGTTGTGTTTCTGTATTACCTTTTTACCTTGTATATTTCTGTATATAACTGCATATACTGTAAATATCTGCTTGTATATTGTGCTAGCTGTAAGTAAATAGCTTCATTCATATTTCTAGAGCCGGCTGAGTCTAGTCTGGGTGATTTCTAAAGTGTGGGCAGGCGAGGAACACTCAAAACATCACACCTGTTCAATATCTTTATTGATGATCTAGACGAGGGGATTTAGTCCAGCATCAGTAAGTTTGCAGATGACACCATGCTTGGAGCAGGTGTTGATCTGTTGGGAGGTAGGACAGCCCTGCAGAAGGACCTAGACAGGCTGGATAGGTGGGCAGAGGACAATGGGATGACATTTAACAAGGCCAAGTGCAGAGTTCTGCAGTTTGGCCGCAACAACCCCAAGCAGCACTACAGGCTGGGGACTGAGTGGCTGGAAAGCAGCCAGGAAGAAAGGGACCTGGGGGTACTGATAGATAGTAGGCTGAAGATGAGGCAGCAGTGTGCCCAGGTGGCCAAGAGAGCCAATGGCATCCTGGCCTGCATCAGGAACAGTGTGGCCAGTAGGACAAGGGAGGTTATTCTTCCCCTGCACTCAACACTGGTCAGGCCACACCTTGAGTACTGTGTGCAGTTCTGGGCTCCTCAATTCAAGAGAGATGTTGAGGTGCTGGAACGTGTCCAGAGAAGAGTGACAAAGCTGATGGAAGGCCTGGAACAGAAACCCTATGAGGAGAGGCTTAGGGAGCTGGGGTTGTTTAGCCTAGAGAAGAGGTGGCTCAGGAGTGACCTCATTGCTGCATTGTAGCCAGGTGGGGGGTGGCTTCTTCTCCCAGGCAGCCACCAATAGAATAAGGGGACACAGTCTCAAGTTGTGCTGGGGGAAGTTTAGGCTGGATGTTAGGATGCAGGAACAGGGGAATGGGCTGTTAGGAAGGAACAGTTGCCCAAGACTGTCGGCGTAAACAGGTGGAGCACCTTGGGTAAAATGACTCTTGGTTCACCAATATGGTTAGATGGTCATAATCCACTTTATTTCCGTGATACAGTGACTTATATGCATTCTAGCAAGAGGCGTGCTCCACCAAGATTGGTTACAATCAGAGGGTACAGGGTTACTTGTAAGGCATCGATAGGTCAGCATACCACAACAATCTATGGGTCAGCCCTCCAGACCACCTACTCCAGGCCCCTTGGCTATCTAACTCTGCCCACTGCAGCTGTGTGTGGGGTGCTCACTTGTTTACAGTTTGATTTCTTGGGCTAGCAGCATCCCAAGGACGTTTCTCAGCACAGTTGCTCATGTTTATCATTTCTGTGTCCTCTGCTAACAAGAATTCTCCAACATATCCCTCTCTTTCTTTTGAGCAACCTGGGCTGATCTTTCAACTTTACATAGGCTGTTCAACACAGGGGTGAATGGTGCAGCTACAAATCAATAGTGCTAACATCAGAAAGAGAATAAACCTGTTAGAGCTTTCATCAGTAGCATTAGTCTGGCAAGCTAACAACCCAAGCATAGCTAACAATCCCAAAAGCTATTCCTGCAAGCGACAGTAAGTCATTTCGTTCAAAAGCTCAAAAGTCCAGACGAACATCACAGTCACAGGAGAGTGCAGGTGTGCCACGTCTTCGCTGGCTCTGTGTGGCAGTCGATGTTGCAGACTTGCAGATCATTCAGCTGTCAAGCATTCTCCTCAAACTCCCATAGTTCTGAATTCACTCTGTAGTTCTCAGAATTCTCGATGTTCTCATCACGCTCCTTAGCTATGAGCTGCGCCTGACTATTGTGCTTAAGAACTACAAACCTCTAAATACAATACAAGGATATGCCCTAGATGTTGCTTTCAGGCTATTCTATTAGGCCTTTTCCCACAGTTCTTCATCTGCTTTTAGAATTTAGGACAGTGTTTTTTATCTTTTGCAGGTGTGCTAGTTTGAAGCAGGCTAGAATGTTTTGGTGAGAGAAAGTAGATAATTGGCTGTGAAGGGAAAACATTGGTGATGTCTCCTTCCCTCAGAGTCTCGCTGAAGAAGAATGTAAACATTAGATAACATTTTCGCCATTTTGTTTTCACTCTCGGGCTGTGCTTTGACTGAGCTGCATCTCCCTAACATCTCCTGCCACTCACCTTTGCTTTTTAACCTCTTGGCTGAACCTCTCTTCTTCCTTAGGACTGGGGTAAGGTTGAGAGGGGCAGGGGGAAGGTGCAGGGGTGGTTGAGAGCCCCTCCTGGGGACTCAGGTTTCTGGCAGGGGAGTTGTGTTTCTGTATTAGCTTTTACCCTGTATATTTCTGTATATAACTATATACTGTAAATATCTGCTTGTATATTGTGCTATCTGTAAATAAATAGCTTCATTTATATTCCCAGAGTCCGGCTGAGTTAGCTGGGGTACCTTCTAAAGTGTGTGGGGGGCGGGATAACAGCCAAACCATCACAGCAGGGCCCTTGCAAGAGACAAAAGTCACATTTCCATCTTGTGCCAATTTGAGTGGGCTAGGCCTTTACAAAAGGTACTAAACTGAATCTCTTCCAGTAAACCACAATCACTGAAAACTCGTGAAAATACCCAAATTCGTTAGCCGTGATCCAAACCTTAAGATCCGTACACACACAATCATCATGTCAGTGCTTCTTTCAAGTCCTTTCACAGTTCTGCCATCTGAGCAAGACTTCTGCTCACTTTAGGAAAAAACAGGTTGGTCATAATCAGGTTGGTCTTCATCAAGGCCTGTGAAGATAAATGATCAAACACAAGCAAATACAAGAACAAATGCAGACATATTCATTGCCTAGGCTAACAGATCCACTGGCCTGGTCTGTATAATGTGATTACCGAAATTTTGAAAAAAAAAAAAAATTCTTCTGCTATCCTACTTTCCTCTAAATTGCAAACCCTTACCCTTAGCCTTAACTTATCTTACTCTAAAAATCTATCAGCTGAAGGAAATTCAAGAAAAGGCAAAGAAACTTCAAGAAGATAATACCATGGTATTCTTCAGAAAAAGAAAAAATCAGAATTGTCACAAAGCTCATTCCATTGTAATTAGAAGCTGCTTCAGTAAACTTCTATGCTTCAAAATATGGTACCATCAAAAAAGGCCTCCAAAAATAGTCCTGTCTTTATCTGTTTGAACAAGTTTATTGGGGGGAAGGAGCTGACTGGCGTTAGCCTACAAGCTCTATCATTCTCTGCTCCTAGTCCAGAATCTGGTCAGTGACTTGTAATGTGGATTTCAGTGCCCATGCTCTTGCTGAGAGAGGCAATGCATCTGAGTTCTAGTAAGAAGTGTGCTAGTCTGTCCTGTTTGGTGCTTTCTGTATCCGTATGAGTTTCCACCCATTGTCAGTGGGACTGGCATCTCTGCTATTACCTAGCAATTTCCCTCTCTTTCTTTTCCCACTGAGCAATGGGTGCCTAGTCCGTAGAAGGAATCAATTAGTAAGGTGACGAGTGAATACCCCAGTGTGATGGTTTGGGGGTTACCCCGCCCCTCCCACACTTTGTATTTGCCCCAGCTAACTCAGACGGCCTCTGGGAATATAGATGAAGCAATTTATTTACAGCTAGCAGAATTTACAAGCAGCTATTTACAATATATACAGTTATATACAATTATATACAGAAATATACAAAGGATAAACAATACAAAAGCACAACTCCCCTCCCAGAAACCTGAGTCCCCAGGAGGGGCTCTCAAACCTCCCCAACACCTCCCCCCGGCCCTCTCAACCTTACCCCAGTTCTCAGGAAGAAGAGAGGTGCAGTCAAGAGGTTAGGGAGCAAGGTTAGTGGGAGCAGGGTTAATGAGATGTGACCAGGTCTAAGGCAAAAGCAAGAGTGAGACAAAATGGAGAATAAGACTTTCTTCTTCCCAGAGTTCTCAGCGTAACTGTGAGAGAAGTAGACACAATTGTTTTTCATTTCACTGCCCGTTATCTAGTTCTGTTACCAAAACATTCCAGCTTGCTTCAAACTAGCACAATCCACCCCTTGTCTACTTCGCTCAAAGTATCGCTGAGAATTATCCAATCTAATCTAAACCAATATTTACACTAAAACAATATATACAAGTTCAGTTCACACTTCAATCAGATGTAGGTGATTCAAAAGCTCAGAACAGGGACTCCCAGGTGATGTTGGGTTCATGCTCACGTACTGTAGATTCTATCGTAGATTCTCTCAGTGTTGGGCGCCGATGTTACCTAGAACAGGAAACTCCTAACAGCTTATATTAGACACTCTGAATTTAAACTCTCTCAGCTAAGGTTAAATTTCTCTGTGGAATACACTGGATTTCACCATTCTCCTGCATTACCCAGTATGTATGACCAGGACCTTCAGCAGAAACCACCCCTCGGACAGGTTTCCCTTCGCCCGAAGGAGAAAATACCCAAACAGTTTTCCCTAACAGATTCTTCTCACGTACAACAGGAACTTTATCACCGTCTACTGTTTGGACCAAATCTGATTGTGCAGGTCCTGCTCTGTTTACTGAACCTCTACTATTTACCAACCAAGTAGCTTCTGCTAAATGTTTGTCCCAGTTTTTTAGAGTTCCACCCCCCATGGCTTTTAGGGTGGTTTTCAGCAAACCATTGTAGCGCTCAATCTTCCCTGAAGCTGGTGCATAGTAGGGTATGTGATAGATCCATTCAATACCATGCTCTTTGGCCCAATTTTTCACAAGATTGTTCTTGAAGTGAGTACCATTGTCTGACTCGATTCTCTCTGGAGTTCCATGTCTCCACAAGATCTGTCTCTCCAAACCAACAATGGTGTTACGTGCAGTAGCATGTGGAACTGGATAGGTTTCCAACCATCCAGTGCTGGCTTCTACCATCGTTAGCACATACTGCTTGCCAGAACGAGATCGAGGTAAAGTGATGTAGTCAATCTGCCAGGCTTCACCATACTTGTACTTTGACCATCTCTCACCATACCATAAGGGCTTGATTCGCTTAGCCTGCTTAATAGCAGCACAAATGTCACAGTCATAGATGACTTGGGTGATAGCGTCCATGGACAAGTCAATTGACCTATCGCGAGCCCATCGGTATGTTCCATCTCTGCCTTGATGTCCAGATGAGTCATGGGCCCACCGAGCTAAGAACAGCTCACCTCGGTGTTTCCAATCAAGGTCAATGTCAAGTTCAGAGTTGGTATCAACTTGAGCAATCTTAGCAGCTTGGTCTGCCTTCTGGTTATGTTGATGTTCCTCAGTGGCTCTGCTCTTAGGCATGTGTGCATCTACGTGCCGCACCTTCACTGGAATTTTCTCCAGCCGTGCATCAATGTCCTGCCATAGATCAGCACACCAAATAGGCTTTCCTTTCCTCTGCCAACCATGCTTCTTCCAGTCCTTCAGCCAACCCCATAGAGCATTGGCTACCATCCACGAGTCGGTGTAGAGGTAAAGGATAGGCCAATTCTCACGTTCAGCCACATCAAGAGCAAGTTGGACAGCTTTTACCTCAGCGAACTGACTGGATTCTCCTTCTCCATCTTTTATTTCGGTAACTCTCCTGGTTGGACTCCAAACCGCTGACTTCCATATTCGCTTGTTCCCAACAAGACGACAGGAACCATCTGTGAACAAAGCATAGTTCTTTTCCTGGTCAGAGAGATCACCATAGGGAGGAGCTTCCTCAGCACGAGTTATTTTCTCCTCTGGAGGTTTGGAACAGTCTGTGCCTTCCGGCCAGTTGTTGATCACCTCCACTAGACCAGGTCGGTCAAGATTACCCATTCGTGCTCGTTGGGTTATCAAAGCCATCCATTTAGACCAGGTTGCATCTGTGGCATGATGTGGTGATGAACCTTTACCTTTGAACATCCAGTTAAGAACTGGCAGTCTAGGAGCTAAAAGCAATTGTGACTCAGTTCCAATCACTTCAGAAGCTGCTTTCACTCCCTCATAGGCTGCTAGAATCTCTTTCTCAGTTGCAGTGTAATTTGTCTCTGAACCTCTGTAACAACGTCCCCAGAAACCAAGTGGACAACCACGTGTCTCATTTGGAGCTCTCTGCCAAAGACTCCAAGTTGGACCATTGTCACTGGCAGCCGTGTACAGAATGTTTTTAATGTCTGGACCAGATCTCACAGGTCCTAAGCCCACTGCATGGACTACTTCTCGTTTGATTTGATCAAAGGCTGCTTGTTGTTCAGGTCCCCACTCGAAATTGTTTCTCTTACGAGTCACATCATGCAGAGGTTTGACAATCTGACTGAAACCAGGAATGTGTAGTCTCCAAAATCCCACCACACCAAGAAAAGAAAGTGTGTCCTTCTTACTGGTGGGAACTGCCATGGTAGAGACTTTGTTGATCACATCCTGAGGAATGTAACGGCGACCATCCTGCCACCGCACTCCCAGAAACTGAATTTCCTTGGCAGGTCCTTTGACCTTGTCTCTCTTAATGGCAAAACCTGCTTGCAACAGAATGTCAATGATTTTGTTACCTTTCTCAAAGACTTCCTCAGCAGTTTGGCCCCACACAATGATGTCGTCGATGTACTGGATGTGCTCTGGAGCTTTACCTTTCTCCAGTGCATTGTGGATGACTGAGTGACAGATGGTTGAGCTGTGTTTCCACCCCTGAGGCAAACGATTGAACTGGTACTGGATTCCTCTCCAGGTGAATGCAAACTGAGGCCTGCACTCCTTTGCTATGGGAATAGAGAAGAAAGCATTAGCAATGTCTATGGTTGCATACCATTTAGCCTCCTTCGATTCCAGCTCGTACTGGAGTTCCAGCATGTCTGGCACAGCTGCACTCATGGGTGGCGTCACCTCGTTGAGGGCACGAAAGTCAACTGTCAGTCTCCAGTCGCCCGTAGGTTTGCGCACAGGCCAGATGGGACTGTTGAAAGGTGAATGAGCTTTTTCGATGACAGCCTGACTCTCCAATTGACGAATCAGCTGATGAATGGGCAACAAAGAGTCACGGTTAGTTCTGTACTGCCTGTGATGAACAGTTTGAGTTGCAATTGGCACTTCCAGGTCCTCTATGTCATGACGTCCCACAACTGCAGATTCATCTGAAAGTTCAGGTCTAATGGACAATTTCAATTTATCATCCTCAATCTCTACAGATGCTATTCCAAAAGCCCATTTATGACCCTTAGGATCTTTGAAACAACCTTGTCTCAAAAAGTCAATTCCCAGAATGCAAGGCGCATCAGGACCAGTTACAATAGTATGTGTCTTCCACTCTTTACCAGTTAAACTGATCTCAGCCTGTATCTTAGTTAACTCTTGAGATCCACCAGTGATTCCAAAGATAGAAATGGACTCTGTCCCTTTACAATTAGATGGCAATAAAGTACACTGAGCACCTGTGTCAACTAAAGCCCTGTATTTCCGAACTCTTGAACTGCCAGGCCACCTAATGAATACATTCCAATAGATTCGGTTCTCTCCACTATCCCTTTCCTCCTCCTGGCTGGAGGCAGGGCACCCCTAATGCTGAACATGGCATGTGGGGTGTACACAATGATTAGTGTTGTTGCGAGAGAAATTGCAACTGTTGGAACAATTGCAGTTGCCCTCGGGAGCTGAAGAAGTGACAGCTACTTTTCTGGCATTATTGCCTCTGTTTCTGCCACTCTGCAGATCCCTGACCCTCTTTGAAAGAGCTGAAGTAGGTTTACCATCCCATTTGTTCATGTTCTCACCATATGTGTCACGCAGAAGTATCCACAGTGACGCACGTGATTGCTGCTGTCTGGGTGGAATTTGTCTCCTCCTGGGCTGGAATTGCCTTGCAGGAGGTGGGCGTCTGTTCCTGATAGCAGAAACATTCACCCATTCAGATGATGCAGGAACGGTATCTTTTACCAGATTGGTAATGTTTTTGAGATCCTCCTTCAGTTCTTTCATGCTCTCCTTAATGCCATCTCTAATACCATCTTTAAGCTCTGTAGTCATAGTCTTTATGGCACAGATTATACCAGAATGTGACAAGCTGTCCTCAATCTGCCTGAGCTGATCAGTGAATTCACCAACAGTGAAAGATCTTCCATTATCACTCCTTGCTAGAAATTTACTGGCCAAGATGTTAGCATAGGATGAAGGAGCAAGCTTAATCAGCTTCTTCATGAGACCTGTTCCCAAAGGAATATCATCAGGCTCATGAGTGCCATGATCTCCATAAAGCACTTCCTTCACAGCAAACTCCTTCAGAAGCTTGATTCCCTGCTCAACGGTGTTCCACTTCTTGGCAGCCCATGGCAAATCATCTCGGGAAGGATATCTCATAGCCACAGCCAACAGAAGGCGTGTCCACAAGCTAACCCTACCAAGAGGACTTGCTAGGTGTTTGTCCACTCCACTCTCCTTAGTGAGTGGTCCCAGCTGCTTGGCAGACTTGTCTCCTACCTGCAGAGCATTAGCACCAATACCACGGCATCTCACTAGCCAGCTTAAGATTGGCTCACCTGATTCTCTTGTGTATTCCTTCCTAACTTCCCTGACCTCTCTGAGTGGATCCTTGGAGCCTTGGATGTCATCTTCCTCCTCTTCCTCCTGTTGTTCTGGTGGTGCCGGGCCTAACACAATCTTCCTCATAGCATTCCTAAACTCATTGGAACCATCCTCTCTCTTGGCAGCTAACCTCACAGCGCTCCTCTCACTTGAGTATTGTTGTCTCAGCACATCTACAAGGTCTCGCAGACTAACTGCCTCCTCTTCCTCCTCTTGCTGCTGATCACCAGATGTCCCCTGTCTTACATCCTCCTGTGAACCACTCTTTGTCTTAGCTTTTGCCTTAGCAGGTGCCAGAAGGGCCTGAGCAGCAACAGACTTGGATGTGTCTGCTGGAGGGTTTGAATCTTTAGGAGTCTGACTTGGAGCTTGTGAGTTCAGATCTGCCTTGCTTTTAACAGGAGGATTTTGGTTCTGGTCTGCTGGCTGGGGGTTTGAATTGGCTGAGCTGGTGTCATTAGGATTTGGACTGACTGGGCTAGCGTTACTAGCACTAGCAGTGTTATTATTTGTCTGTCCTCCTGGGATGCCTGCCAACCCTGACGTGTTTTGATTGTTGCTAGGAACATTCTGATTTTGGGTACTTGCCTGTGCTCCTGAGGCTCCTGCTAAACTCTGTGGCTTGTTTTGGTTATTCTTATCATTGTTTACATTATTGGCGGGAACATTGGCTGTGTTCCCAGCACTTGGAGAAGGAGGGGCAGAGGCTGGCAAGGGGGAAGCCGATGACTGTGTTCCCTTGTTTTGCTGTGAAAGAGACTGCTTCTGAGACACAGAATTTTTCCTAGCTCTTACAGAAGCTGGTTTTGAATTTTTCACCAATAATGCCAAAATTAATATGATTATTAAAATCATGAGGCAAATATTAAAAACTGTGAGAAGAAAAACAGTTTTACAAGAGCATGTACCTATGCAAACAGTTGGAATTCCTGTCTTAGGCTGAATAACTCTCATTAGAGCCATATTTAAAGCAGAATTTCCATTGATTGTCACATTATTGACCAGAGCTCCTGTAATGTCCTTGGTAATATTCTCAGAGATATTAAAACCAGCATAACCAAGAATAAAATCACCCCAGCTCCAGAACATATCTGAAACCTTAGCTTTAGCCTTATTATAAGCCAGATCAATGAAATAAGCAACAATTTGACCTTTTAACCAACTAAATGCCAAGAAAACAAAACCAGACCAGAGCAATGCACCAACCAAATACAATAGCTGCTTGATTAGCTTCATCTTAATTCCCAGAGCTAATTTCCAGTCTCTCAAAAATATCTAGCCCCACGTTGGGCGCCAATTAAAAATGTGATGATTTGGGGGTTACCCCGCCCCTCCCACACTTTGTATTTGCCCCAGCTAACTCAGACGGCCTCTGGGAATATAGATGAAGCAATTTATTACAGCTAGCAGAATTTACAAGCAGCTATTTACAATATATACAGTTATATACAATTATATACAGAAATATACAAAGGATAAACAATACAAAAGCACAACTCCCCTCCCAGAAACCTGAGTCCCCAGGAGGGGCTCTCAAACCTCCCCAACACCTCCCCCCGGCCCTCTCAACCTTACCCCAGTTCTCAGGAAGAAGAGAGGTGCAGCCAAGAGGTTAGGGAGCAAGGTTAGTGGGAGCAGGGTTAATGAGATGTGACCAGGTCTAAGGCAAAAGCAAGAGTGAGACAAAATGGAGAAAAAGTCTTTCTTCTTCCCAGAGTTCTCAGCGAGACTGTGAGAGAAGTTGACATCAATTGTTTTCATTTCATTGCCCATTATCTAGTTCTGTTACCAAAACATTCCAGCTTGCTTCAAACTAGCACACCCAGTCAGGAACTATTAGCTATCATTTCGAGTGCAAACTATCATTATCAGGTGGCTAAAAAGATGCACCTGTGTGTGTCCATGCCTGTAACAGGGGCAAAAATGGTTCTAAGTCATCATTGTTATTCTTGCTATCATTTCCATAAGCTTTCTAACATCTGGCATTGTGTGCAAGTCCGTGTGTAAGTCAATCTCCTGAGGTCTGACTCCGGCCTCAGTAATTTTCCAGCTCAAAACAATCCCAAGGCTCCGCTGCGTCCAGCAGAAAAAAAAATCTGTAAAAAGAGATAACGGACGGAGGAGGTGGGGGAGCGGGGCCCTGTGGGCCGCTCCGCAGGTGGAGGAGGGGAGGTGGAGGGGTGGAGGTGGGGGGAGGAGGGCCAGCCCCAGCGCCGTTGGTGTCCTCTGCCCTCCATCTTGCCCAGCCCCCAGCTGTTTCAGCTCATCCACCACTTGTTGTTTCTGTCATTCTTTCCCCCTATACTATCTATCCTTTTTACCTAATATGAAATCTACTTTGAAAACTTTTAAACTGCCACCTTTCCTCTCAGACTCTTCAAGACAGAGGCACAAGACACGAGAGAAAAAAGGAAAAAGGCAGAGGCTAAGCTGTGTGAGCTACTGAAATGCTAATTCCCCTGTAGCTTTACAAGCGCAAATTGACCGAACTTCTGAAGCAACTCAAGGAAAACCACGGATTTTTCCTCCCCCACCGATCTCCTCCCGGCACCTCCCTCAATCCCCTATCTTCCGGAGGCTCACAGGAGACCTCTCGGCTGCGGGATGTGGTCTGCTGGAGATGGGGCAGGTGGGCGGGGGCGCGGCGGGCTGCGACGGTGAAGGGGGGCGGATCTGGAGACTGCTCCGCCGAGCTGTGGGAATGGGGGGGGGGGGGGGGGGGTCCCGAGCTGTCCGGCGCAGTCGCTTCTGCTGTCTGTCCTTTCTCTCTGCCGTTCGTCCCTCTGTACCTTCAGTAGCATCTTTTACCGGTTGAAAGCTAAAAGTCTTTGTCCTGCATCGCATGCTGTCGTCGGTGGGGACGCAGGGGCACGGTGGGGGGGGCTGCATTCCAGACGATAAACAGACCCGGCGATCACAGTAAGAAGGCACCGCAGCAGCTGGCAGATTCGTCACGGTGCACACAGCTGTAGCTGAGTCGCAATGGCAGTCCTGAAAAACTTTCGCAAACTGAGAAGGTTTCGCGTCTGCTGCCGAGTGCCTACGGCAGTCGACATTACGGGGTGGTGGTCGGGAGCGGTTCTCGGTGACGCGCGGCCGCCATGTTTTGTCGGCGGGATTTTTGTCCGCTAAGGCAATGATTTAAGTCTCGCCAGGTGGATTTGAGCGATTTTAACAGGTCTACAGTCAGCAGCAACTCAGTCCCAAGTGCGTCTCTCCCACGTCTCTCCCACGTCTCTCCCAGCGCTCCGGCTAGACTGATATAAAGTCCTCTAGCCTCCTATGTGCTCGGCCCACAGAGCTTAAGCAAGTCTGACGAGATGTCTCTCTCGGAGAGTAAAAACACATCAGCGGGGACAGCGCCACAGCCATTGCCACGCAGCCTTACCTGTTCAACTTGGAGTACCCACCCGCGGCGTGGATGTCCGGCATTCGCTCCCTTCTTTCAGCTATGCCCTCCGTTCCAGTGACACCAGTGACTGGTTTTTTCGATACGAAAAATGTCCTCAGGATGATCAGCCCCCTCTCTTTTGGCCAACCCTCCGGCCTCTTGAACGCGGTTCTACCCGCTGCAGGCCTGCCTCGGTATGACCCAAATGCCTGATTCACTGTTCAGGCGCCAAATGTCGGCGTAAACCGTTGGAGCACCTTGGGTAAAATGACTCTTGGTTCACCAGTATGGTTAGATGGTCATAATCCACTTTATTTCCGTGATACAGTGACTTATACGCATTCTAGCAAGAGGCGTGCTCCACCAAGATTGGTTACAATCAGAGGGTACAGGGTTACTTGTAAGGCATAGATAGGTCAGCATACCATAACAATCTAAGGGTCAGCCCTCCAGACCACCTACTCCAGCCCCCTTGGTTATCTAACTCTGTCCACTGCAGCTGTGTGTGGGGTGCTCACTTGTTTACAGTTTGATTTCCTGGGCTAGCAGCATCCCAAGGACGTTTCTCAGCACAGTTGCTCATGTTTATCATTTCTGTGTCCTCTGCTAACAAGAATTCTCCAACACAAGATGAAACAAATACAGCATAGACCTTGGGCATGCAATGTGTGGGTCAGACAGATCTCAGAAGAGAAAGATAAGTAGGATCCTGCAGTCAGCATAGCAACATATATCAAGGAGAAGGGAAAGCAACCAAGAAAGTAGAAACAGCGTCTTTCGCCTGAGCAGAGTGTTAGCCAATCATGTAGTAGTTACTAACTTTCTTACTATAATTTTAACCAATCAGTGATTAACATGCCAGCCTTTCTGAGACAAGTTATACCTGCCTATTTTTCTAATAAAGTGGAATTTTGGCTTGCATCAAGTCATTGCCCCTTCCCTTCATCACGGTGTCAAGGTCCGGAGGAGAGAGATTAACAGTATCTCTGTCCACAGGAGCAAGACCAGTTCTTATGGATTCCGTGTTGTGAAATTCAGGTGCAAATGAGACCATATATCACCATGAAACTATTTATTAAAGGATAAGGTTGGGCAAAACAGAGGGAGAGAGGAGAGAAGGGGGAGAGAGGGGAGAAGGGGGAGAGAGAAAGATGAAGAGATCGATGGAGGAGAGAAGGAGCAGGGAAGGGAATAAAGGATAAGGTTGGGCAAAACGGAGGGAGAGAGGGGAGAAGGGGGAGAGAGAAAGATCAGAACAGAGTGAGAGAGGGGAGAAGGGGGAGAGAGAAGGATAAAGAGATCGATGGAGGAGAGAAGGAGCAGGGAAGGGAAAAGGGCTGTGATCATATTACCCTCCGTCGCAGATGAAGGGGAGGGAGAGAGATGGGTGCGTGGCCCAGGGATGATCTTCTGCAGAGTTTGTCAGAGGTTCTTCAGGTGGTGTTCTTCAGCTGCAGCCCCCCAGGGCATCTTCCTGTGCATTCTCACGCATTCACAGGGGTCTGGCGTCGCCGGGGGGAGGGCCTCCACCCTCTCTCGGCTACACCTGTCCACACCCTGCATACACAGCCCTTGGGGGTAGCTGAGATAAGATGTGGGCTTCCTGGGCAGTCCAGGGTGAGGTCCAGGAGTTTCATAGGTGTTGTCTGTTGATTTGCATCTCTGAGCTTTTGGGCCAAGCACCGAGTCTGAGTCCCAGAAGTAACAAGATTAAGGAGAGATGATGCAATCTTCTTTATCTTTGTTGATTAAGGAGGGACGATGCAATCTTTATCTTCGTTGATGCACGAGAGAGAGAGATGTTGCGGAGGGCAGTAATAATTCGTGGCCGAGAAGAAAATTTATCAAAAATAGATATTTTTTATTTTTACAAAACCCGCCCCCACAACTATATATACAAAGATTAATTTCGTTTGATAAACAGGTTGAGTTGCATGAGAATTCTACGAGGATACCATTAATAATCTGACTATATATATTTGGAAGTCAGTTTTTGGAAAAGGACTCAGCTATTAATTAATAGCGGTTTCTTACTAAATTAAGCTAAGCCAAATAACTCACTCAGGCTGGCTCGTGCGGTCTGTCTTCCTCCTCCAGCGGCTGCAGGAGTCGTTAAGGGTCGTTAGGCAGACAAAGGTGTGTGCCTAACACCAAAGCAAGTCCTTAGTCTCTCTGCAGTCCAGGCACAGGAGAGTGAGCGAACTCGTCCAGGCACACGCAAAATCCAAAGCGGGAACCCCAAAGGCGGGAAGACCCCCAATATTTATAACCTTGGCTAGACAAAGGGCAGAGTTACCACACCTTAGGCGCGAAAGCGCACGGCCAATCCCAGCCTGGCTCCAGTGCGGGAACTCACGGGGCAGTCGCCCCCTTCACGGGGCAGTCCCCGCCCCCCTTCACGGCTGCATGGCAGGAGAGGGGGGGGGGAAACCAGGCGGCTTTTCCCCTTTCCCCCCGAAGTCCGGGCAGGAGAGGAATTTAGGGGTACAGGACTCCAGGACAAGAGAGAGAGGATTCGGACTCTCACACATGGCAAATGGTGACTCCCGATGTGATATCGGTGTTTATCATCCGGGATATGAGGACGACGGCCACTAGCCTCTGGGAACTGAAAGCTGCTGAAAGGAAGCAGATTCAAGAAAAGACTGGATGGGGCACTTAGTGCCATGGTCTAGTTGATTGGATAGGGCTGGGTGATAGGTTGGACTGGATGATCTTGGAGGTCTCTTCCAACCTGGTTGATTCTATGATTCTATGATTCTATGATTCTATGATTCTATGATTGCGGGCCTGCACTCCATCACCTCCTCGAGACTGGTAGGTGAGCTCAGAGGTACTTAAACATGGGGAATCAAACTTCACATGAAGAAAGGGACATCTGTAAGCTCATGAAAGAATTTGTATATGAACATAAGAAAGAGATATCCGGTTATGAGCTGGAATTACTTATGAGATGGTGTGCTAGTTTGAAGCAAGCTGGAAAGTTTTGGTAAAAGAACTAGATAATGGGCAGTGGAAAGGTAAACATGGTTGTCTCTTCTCTCACAGTCACGCTGAGAACTCTGGGAAGAAGAAGTAAATATTCTCCATTTTGTCTTTCATTTCTGCCTTTGTCTTCAGACCTAGCCACATCTCCATAACCCCACTGCCACTAACCTTCCTTCTTAACCTCTTGGCTGCACCTCTATTCTTCCTGGGAACTGAGGTAAGGTTGTGTGATGGTTTGGGGGTTACCCCGCCCCCCCCACACTTTTGAATTTACCCCAGCTAACTCAGACGGACCCTGGGAATATAGATGAAGCAATTTATTTACAGCTAGCAGAATTTACAAGCAGCTATTTACAATATATACAGTTATATACAATTATATACAGAAATATACAAAGGATAAACAATACAAAAGCACAACTCCCCTCCCAGAAACCTGAGTCCCCAGGAGGGGCTCTCAAACCACCCCAACACCTCCCCTTGCCCTCTCAACCTTACCCCAGTTCTCAGGAAGAAGAGAGGTGCGGCCAAGAGGTTAGGGAGCAAGGTTAGTAGGAACAAAGTTAATGAGATGTGACCAGGTCTAAGGCAAAAGCAAGAGTGAAAAACAAAATGGAGAAAGTCTTTCTTCTTCCCAGAGTTCTCAGCGAGACTATGAGAGAAGTTGACATCAATTGTTTTCATTTCACTGCCCGTTATCTAGTTCTTTTACCAAAACATTCTAGCTTGCTTCAAACTAGCACAGGTTGAGAGGGGCCGGGGAAGGTGTTGGGGTGGTTTGAGAGCCCCTCCTGGGGCCTCAGGTTTCTGGGAGGGGAGTTGTGCTTCTGTATTGTTTATCCTTTGTATATTTCTGTATATAACTGTATATATTGTAAATAGCTGCTTGTATATTGTGCTGCTTGTAAATAAATAGCTTCATTTATATTCCTGGAGTCCCTTCTGAGTTAGCTGGGGCAAATACAAAGTGTGTGGGGCGGGTAAGAGCCCAAACCATCACAGATGGGTCAAGGATAAATTCCCTGACACGACAGAAATTACTGGGTTTGAGTTGGAACTATGGGACAAAGTAGGGTCCGTTTATGGGATCTTTCTACAAAAGGTGATTTAGAAGCACAGCGCTTGCTTGCACCGTGGCAAAAGGTGTTTGAGGCTGTTAAAGAACAGGAGGGGAAGTCGGGGAGAGCATTTAATCCCTTAGACCTAAAGAAGGAGGGAATGCAGATGAATGCTTCTATTCAACCCTCTGCCCCTCCCCTGCCTTTTGATGCTAAGATCTCGCTGGCACCTAAGCCGCGAGTGCAATTTAAGCCCACTGTGGGAACTTCGCAATCAACATCATTTAGTGAAGATCCTTTTGAGTTAGATCCCTTCGATCCCGAAGAGGAACCAGACCTGTATCTACCGGATGGTCATGATCCCCGTGTGGTGTGGGCAGCAATTAAACAACGAGCCTTAGATGAAGGGGATGCCGACATGGCAGGGTGTATCACGATTCCGCCCCGACCTGCCACAGTACCAGCCCACATTATCGCAGCGCCAGTGATCTATCCAGGGCGTGGTGACAACCCCCAGTGGGAAGCTCTCAGCTTTTCAGTTACCAAAGAGTTGCGCTGCGTTGCCACTGATAATGGACTGGGTTCACATTATTTCACGGGATTGCTTGAGTTTGTTACCGAATCCGAAACCCTCCCTGGTTGAGATGATGGAAGCTTGTAATCGCTTCGGGACGTCTGATTTTAAATGCGAGACTACAGAGGCTGCTTTTGCCGCTATAAGCACAGGGGGAAGGGCGACTGTTTGTTTCGGCTGCGGGAAGCCAGGTCATATTAGGAAGAACTGTTACGCTCAAAAGGGGCAAGTGAATAAGCCTATATCAATATGCCCCCGGTGCCAGAAAGGTCGACATCATGCAACTCAGTGCCACTCTAAATATGATAAACAAGGGAAGCCGCTTCAGGGAAACTGGCAGAAGAGCGCGGAATGGTGCCGCATTCCGACACAAATGATGCAGCCAGCACACCAGCTCTCCGAACACCAATTTGTGGCTTGCAACGAGCCACAACAGGCAGTGCAGGACTGGATTTGGAAGCCAAACACGCAGTGACCTTACTCGATTCTTCGGTTCACTTATTAGACACGAACTTTCAGGGACCTTTGCCAAAAAATACATCAGCTTTGATTTTGGGAAGATCGTCAACTACCTTGACTGGTCTTTTTGTATTACCAGGAGTTATTGACAGTGATGCAAAGGAAGTGAAAATTATGGTTTGGACAACACTCCCTCCCTGTATGATTGCAAAAAACAGTCGTATAGCTCAGTTGCTTTTACTTTCTAGGGATCCATTTAATCCTCAAACAGTGAAGAAACGTGAAGGAGCTTTTGGTTCAAAAGGACTGCCAGAGGTTTATTGGACTCAGTCAGTGTCTAATGAAAGACCTATACAAAAATGCATAATGAAAAAAGCAGACCAGCAGGTTGTTTTAAATGGCATTATTGATACTGGTGCTGATGTCACTGTTATTTCTTTGGCCAAATGGCCCCAAATATGGCCACTGGCAAAAATCTCACAGCCACTGGCAGGAATAGGGGGTGTGGGGAAAAGTCAGCAGAGTGTGGAATTTATACAGATTGTTGGGCCTGAGGGAAGGATTGCAACTGTTAAACCTTTTGTGTTGCCAGTACCTATGGTCCTGTGGGGGAGAGATGTCCTGTCGCAATGGGGTCTCACACTGGAAACACATTTTTAGAGAGGGCTGCTGATGGGCGCGATACCCCAAAATTATCTTGGAAAATACAAATTGCTATATGAGTACATCAGTGGCCCCTTCCTGAGGAAAAACTTCGTGCCTTGGAACAGTTAGTACAGGAGCATCTAGAGCAAGGGCACATAGTACCTTCTTTTAGTCCCTGGAACACTCCTGGTTTTGTGATTCAAAAACGATCTGGCAAATGGCGCCTGCTTCATGATTTAAGAAAAATTAATGATGCTATGGAATCCATGGGAGCATTGCAACCAGGGCTCCCCTCTCCCACAATGATTCCTAAAACTTGGGCTTTAACTGTCATAGATTTGAAAGATTGTCTTTTTAGCATTCCTCTTCACCCTGAAGATGCTCCTCAGTTTGCTTTTTCCATCCCAAGTGTTAATATGCGAGCACCTCTAAAGCATTATCAATGGACTGTATTACCACAGGGAATGAAGAATAGCCCCACAATTTGTCAATGGTATGTGGCTAAAGCATTGTCTCTGGTACGTGAGCAATTTCCTCAGGTATTGCTGTATCATTACATGGATGATTTGCTTATTGCTGCCAAAGATCCACTTGACATGGAACGGGCAGTACAAAAGGTTTGTGCAGCCATTGAAAAAGCCTGTCTTTGTATCTCTAAAGAAAAGATACAGAGAATTGAACCTTGGCAATACCTGGGATGGAAAATAAGAGCTCAAACAATAATATCTCAGAAGGTTCAGCTGCAAACTCAAGTGAGCAATTTGCATGACATTCAAAAACTACTAGGTTCTATAAATTGGCTACAGCCTCTTCTGGGTATTTCTAATTCTGATTTGACCCCACTATTTGAACTCCTAAAAGGTGACATTAATTTGTCTGCCCCCCGTTCTCTGACTCCAGAAGCAAAGGAAGCCATTCAAAAAATCTGTGAAGCCATACAATCACGACAGGCTCATCGTTGGGACCCTGACCTGCCACTATTTCTGATAATTTTGTGGGATGATGTTAAACCTTTGGGTCTCATCTTTCAATGGGATTTGAGCCTGAAAGATCCATTGCTACTTCTTGAGTGGGTCTTTTTACCTCATCAGCCTTCAAAAACTATTTATTCCCAGCCAGAAATGTTTGCTCAT
>NW_026974535.1:1003986-1074892 GCF_015220805.1 Pogoniulus pusillus | reverse complement strand
TGTCTGAGCTAGAGGATCAGCTAAAACGGCCACATGCTTATTTATGCCTTGCCCTGCCTGGACATGTTTTTCTGTCTAAACCAGAGGTAAGCACATTAAATGGATAAAAGGGGCACAATAGGCCTGGTGCCACAAAGTCTGGTCTGCCAGGATCCCTGGTTGTAAACATGTTGTGTAAGCCCCCACACACCCAGCTCATACTCCCCTGGTGTAGGCCCATGTGATCCCCATATTTGGGGAAAGTCCAGGCAAGTGGCATTTGCCTATTATGGTAAGGTTTGGCTGACTGCCAACCTGATTGGTCATTCTAGTGGCCAAAGGAGCCATTAATCTCGGCCCACATTCAATAAATAGGGGTACACAAGTAAACAACGTGTTCAGACCCTCATGCTCTGACTCACATGCAGCACGGACTCCCCCTGCATAGCCTGGACTCCGTACATTCATTGCCTGCCTGCATACTTAGCTGCAGAGCTCACTTAAGCCTGCCTATATATAAATATATGTGGAGCCTATAGTCTCCTAGCCAGCTGTGCACATCTGCACACCACTGTGTTATCAGGACCAGATCCTTCATTGCCTGCCTTTACCTATGGAGTGCAGACTCCTGAGCAGCCGCACACATCTTACATGCCCACTGCCTATCATTGCCTCGTAAGCGCCACTGCAGCTGAGTTAACCAGGAAGCAGACTCTGGATTGTCTGCACACAATCAGCCTGCTAGCCGCGTAAGAATTGTGCTGAGACAATACAATACCCTCCTCCTGCACCTGAGATCCTGCCTGCTAAGAATCCCTGGACAGAGCATCCAGAAGAAGCCAGCAGCACAAAGGCAGAGATTGCATCCTTCGCCAGGAGAGCCAGGTCAGAGACCATTTCCCCAGAAGCTGGGAAGATTCTCCTTTCCCCTCAAGCTGGGAGGATTCCAGCCTCAAAGTCCAGGGGCAGAGATCCCCTGAAGATTGGACACTAGGCACAGGCTGTGACATAGCCCCGGAGGGTGACTGTAAATTAATAAGAGTTGTGAGTAATTGTTTTGATGCCTCTGTAATATAAGTTCTCTCTGCCATAGAGCAGAATCAGTTTCCAGCCCACTCTGCTGGACGAATAGTGTATAGACCCCAAACGGCATTAAGCTGCAGGGAAAACTCCTCTCTCTGTTTATAGTTTGAACTGTTTGCTAGTTATTAACAAGTTACTGTAGATATTTTATCCTAGAATGTTTTCATGACTGTGTAAGAATCCATTTTAATATTAATACACAGTGTTTGGGGGTGGTGAGAGCCCAGAATATTGAGTTATATAAAAATATATATTTATTAAATATTATCTCGCAACAATTAATTTCTCCCCTCTGCCAAAATCAGCGTAGGCAGCAGAATACCCCTCCACGACACTTGCTTATGTTAAGCCTTTCTCCCTGTCTTTTATTACCCCTTTACCAATGGTAAACATCCTGTGGCATTATAGTCATGTATGATTTGGGTGATAGTGTCCATGGATAACTCAACATATTGTGTGTCCATTGGTAGGTTGTATCTCTGCGTTAATGTCCAGATGAATCATGGGCCCACAGAGCTAAGAAACATTCACCTCAGTGTTTCAAATCAAGGTTGTCTCAGTTATAATTTAAATTTCCCAGAGACTCAATTACAGTCAATAAAACCAATAACAATTTATAGGATGCCCTTCCCTCTTCCCCCTTCTTTCCCAAAAGAAAAGAAATTAGATGGAGAGAGAGGAAAAGTAATCACTCACTCCAATTTGGAAGTTCAAAGAAGCAAAGTTTAATAATAAATAAAATGTATGTGAGGTAGGGAAGTTACAAAGGTATAGGGAAGGGAAAACAAGATACAAAACATGTAAATGCAACCAGATTTGATGGCAATGGTTTGTCCACCTTGTGGGTGATGGCCACGTGGTAAAAATAAAGAGAATCAGGAACAGGATGGTGGTTGCTGGTGAGCAGGGAGGCAGAGCGACAGGAAGTCCCCCTGCTTTTATGGATCTTAGACAGGAAGTGGGAGAATCATAGAATCATAGAATCAACCAGGTTGGAAGAGACCTCCAAGATCATCCAGTCCAACCTGTCACCCCGCCCTATCCAATCAACTAGACCATGGCACTAAGTGCCTCATCCAGTCTTTTCTTGAAGACCTCCAGGGACGGTGCCTCCACCACCTCCCTGGGCAGCCCATTCCAATGGGAAATCACTCTCTCTGTGAAGAGCTTCTTCCTAATATCCAGCCTATACCTACCCTGGCACAAGTTGAGACTGTGTCCCCTTGTTCTATTGCTGGTTACCTGGGAGAAGAGGCCACCCCCCATCTGGCTACAATGCCCCTTCAGGTAGTTGTAGACAGTAATAAGATCACCCCTGAGCCTCCTCTTCTCCAGGCTAAACAGGCCCAGCTCCCTCAAACTCTCCTCATAGGATTTGTGCTCCAGGCCCCTCACCAGCTTTGTTGCCCTTCTCTGGACACGTTCCAGCACCTCAACATCTTTCTTGAATTGAGGGGCCCAGAAATGGACACCGTACTCAAGGTGTGGTCTGACCAGTGCTGAGTACAGGGGAAGAATAACCTCCCTTGTCCTACTGGCCACACTGTTCCTGATGCAGGCCAGGATGCCATTGGCTCTCTTGGCCACCTGGGCACACTGCTGGGTCATCTTCAGCTTACTATCTATCAGTACCCCCAGGTCCCTTTCCTCCTGACTGCTCTCCAGCCACTCAGTCCCCAGCCTGTAGCACTGCTTGGGGTTGCTGTGGCCAAAGTGCAGAACCCTGCACTTGGCCTTGTTAAATCTCATCCCATTGGCCTCTGCCCACCCATCCAGCCTGTCCAGGTCCCTCTGCAGGGCTCTCCTACCTTCCAACAGATCAACACCTGCTCCTAGCTTGGTGTCATCTGCAAACTTACTGATGATGGACTCAATCCCCCCATCCAGATCATCAATAAAGATATTGAACAGGACTGGGCCCAGCACTGATCCTTGGGGAATACCACTAGTGACTGGCTGCCAACTGGATGTGGCACCATTCACCACCACTCTCTGAGCTCTGCCATCCAGCCAGTTCTTGATCCAGCACAGAGTGAATCTGTCCAAACCATGAGCTGCCAGCTTGGCTAGGAGCTTCTTGTGGCAGACAGTGTCAAAGGCTTTGCTGAAGTCCAGGTAGACTACATCCACAGCCTTCCCCACATTCACCAGGTGGGTAACCTGATCATAAAAGGAGATCAGGTTGGTGAGGCAGGACCTGCCCTTCCTAAACCCATGCTGGCTGGGCCTGATCCCTTGACCATCCTGTATGTGCTTTGTGATAGCACCCAAGATTACCTGCTCCATGACCTTGCCTGGCACTGAGGTCAGGCTCACAGGTCTGTAGTTTTCTGGCTCCTCCTTACTACCCTTCTTGTGAATGGGTATCACATTGGCCAGCTTCCAGTCTTCAGGGACCTCTCCAGTGAGCCAGGACTGCTGATAAATGATGGAGAGTGGCTTGGCCAGCTCAGCTGCCAGCTCTCTCAGCACCCTAGGGTGGATCCCATCCGGTCCCATGGACTTGTGAGGATCCAAATGATGCAGCAGGTTCCTTACTGCTTCCTCATGGATTACAGGGGGACTGTACTGGTCCCTGACTCCATCCACCACTTCAGGAGTCCAGCTGTCCTGGAGACAACCTGTCCCACTAGTGAAGATTGAGGCAAAGAAGGTGTTAAGCACCTCTGCCTTTTCCTCATCCTTTGTCACTATGTTCCCCTCTCTATCTAGTAAGGACTGGAGGTTGTCCTTGGCCCTTCTCTTGCCATTCATATATTTAAAGAAACACTTTTTATTTTCCTTGACAGCCGTGGCCAGCCTAAGCTCCAAATGGGCTTTTGCCTCTCTAATTTTTCCTCTACAAGACCTAGCAACTTCCTTGAACTTCTCCTGGGACACCTCCCCTCTCTTCCAAAGGTGATATGCTCTCTTTTTAATCTTTAATTCCTTCAGCAGCTCCCTGCCATCCAGTCTGGCTGCCTCCCTCGTCGTCTCGTCTTCCAGCTCAATGGCACTGCCTGCTCCTGTGTCTTCAGGAGTTCTTTCTTGAAGCAGGTCCAACCTTCCTGGACCCCTTTGTTTTCAAGGGCTTTTTCCCAAGGAACTTTCTGAGTTAGTTCCTTAAATAGGCTGAAGTCCGCCCTTCGGAAGTCCAGTGTGCAGGTTCTGTTGATGCCCCTCCTGGTTTCTCCATGTATTGAAATCTGTATAATTTTATGGTCACTGGACCCCAGGCAGCCTCCAACCACCACATCCCCTACCAGCCCCTCTCTATTTGTGAGCAGCAGGTCAAGCAGGGCTGCCCCCCTGGTAGGCTCACGTAACAGCTGGGATAGGAAGTTGTCTTCCACACATTGCAGAAACCTTCTAGACTGCTTCTTCTCTGCAGTGTTTCAGTCCCAGCAGATGTCTGGTAGGTTAAAGTCGCCCACCAGAACAAGGGCAGGTGATCTTGAGGCAGCCTCCAGTTGCTTAAAGAGTAATAAATCAACCTCTGCATCCTGGATGGGTGTATCTGGTCCAACCAGAATATCAGCCTTGTTGGCCTTCGCCTTAAGTCTCACCCATAATGACTCAACTTGGTCAGCCTTGATTTCTACCTCCATGACATCCAGAGCATCCCTAATATACAGAGCCACTCCCCCGCCCTTTCTTCCTTGCCTGTCTCTCCTGAAGAGCCTTTAGCCATTGATTACAGCACTCCAATCATGACCCAAGCTTAGCTAACAATCCCAAAAGCTATTCCTGCAAGTGACAGTAAGTCATTCGTTCAGAAACCCAAAAGTCCAGACGAACATCACAGTCACAGGAGAGTGCAGGTGTGCCACGTCTTCGCTGGCTCTGTGTGGGAATCGATATTGCAGATTTGCAGATGAATCAGCTGTCAAGTATTCTCCTCAGACTCCCATAGTTCTGGATTCACTCTGTAGTTCTCAGAAATCTCGATGTTCTCATCACACTCCTTAGCTATGAGCTACGTCTGACTATTGTGCTTAAGAACTACAAACCTCTAAATACAATACAAGGATATGCCCTAGATGTTGCTTTCAGGCTATTCTATTAGGCCTTTTCCCACAGTTCTTCATCTGCTTTTAGAATTTAGGGCAGTGCTTTTGTCTTTTGCAGGGCCCTTGCAAGAGACAAAAGTCACATTGCCATCTTGTGCCAATTTGAGTGGGCTCTGGCCTTTACAAACAGGTGCTAAACTGAATCTCTTCCATTAAACCACAATCACTGAAAACTCGTGAAAATACCCAAATTCGTTAGCCGTGATCCAAACCTTATGATCCGTACACACACAATCATCATGTCAGTACTCCTTTCAAGTCCTTTCACAGTTCCGCCATCTGAGCAAGACTTCTGCTCACTTTAGGAAAAAACAGGTTGGTCGTAATCAGGTTGGTCTTCATCAAGGCCTGTGAAGATAAATGATCAAACACAAGCAAATACAAGAACAAATGCAGACATATTCATTGCCTAGGCTAACAGATCCACTGGCCTGGTCTGTATAATGTGATTACCGAAATTTTGAAAAAAGAAAAATTTCTTCTGCTATCCTACTTTCCTCTAAATTGCAAACCCTTAGCCTTAACTTATCTTACTCTAAAAATCTATCAGCTGAAGGAAATTCAAGAAAAGGCAAAGAAACTTCAAGAAGATAACAATACCATGGTATTTGTGATGGTTTAGGATATTATCCGCCCCCCCACACTTTTGAATTTGCCCCAGCTAACTCAGACGGGCTCCAGGAATATAAATGAAGCTATTTATTTACAAGCAGCACAATATACAAGCAGATATTTACAATATATAGTTATATACAGAAATATACAAAGGATAAACAATACAGAAGCACAACTCCCCTCCCAGAAACCTGAGTCCCCAGGAGGGACTCTCAAACCACCCCAACACCTCCCCTTGCCCCTCTCAACCTTACCCCAATCCTGAGAAAAGAATAGAGGTGCAGCCAGGAGGTTAAGAAGGAAGATTAGTGGCAGTGAGGTTAAGGAGATGTGGCTTGGTCTGAAGGCAAAAGCAGAATGACACAAAATGGAGAATGTTATCTAATGTTTTCTTCTTGTTCCCAGAACTCTCAGCGAGAGTGATGAGGGAAGGTGACACAACCATTGTTTTCCTTTAATAGCCAATTATCTAGTTCTTTTCATCAAAACATTCTAGCCTGCATCAAACTAGCACAGTATTCTTCAGAAAAAGAAAAAATCAGAATTGTCACAAAGCTCATTCCATTGTAATTAGCAGCTGCTCCAGTAAACTTCTATACATCAAAAAAGGCCTTCAAAACTAATCCTGTCTTTATCTGTTTGAACAAGTTTATAGGGGGGAAGGTGCTGACTGGCGTTAGCCTACAAGCTCTATCATTCCCTTCTCCTAGTCCAGAATCTGGTTAGTGACTTGTAATGTGGATTTCAGTGCCCATGCTCTCACTGAGAGAGGCAATGCATCTGAGTTCTAGTACTAAGTGTGCTAGTCTGTCCTGTTTGGTGCTTTCTGTGTCTGTATGAGTTTCCACTCATTGTCAGTGGGACTGGCATCTCTGCTATGGCCTAGGAATTTCCCTCTCTTTTCTTTTCCCACTGCACAATGGGTGCCTAGTCCGTAGAAGGAATTAATCAGTAAGGCGACGGGTGAATACCCCAGTCAGGAACTATTAGCTATCATTTCAAGTGCAAACTGTCATTATCAGGTGGCTAAAGGGATGCACCTGTGTGGGAGAATTTCTCCTGCAATGAGGTATGGTATGTAAACATCAGGCCCTGTGGTGGGAGATGTCCTTGGAGGCTTGCAAGTTCCCAAGGAGCTAGGCTGAGAACTATGAGCAACCCACACACAGCTGCCAGGGGGTGGAATCTGCCGGCCCCTGGGGCGGACACAGCTCCAGGGGGCTGACCCCAGCCAGTCCCCCTGGGTGGGAACCTCAGGCTATTTACCATAAGGTAACCTATCTCTGCCTTACACTTAACTTGGAGCCAATCTGTACCTTCCACTTGTACCAATCTCAAACTAAGTTGGTTGTGTACACCCCTTTTTGGGGCTATAAAAATCACTGCATCGCCCTAATAAAACGCACTGCTGCACAGTAGCCACAGAGTCGACTCTCAGTGCCCCAATCTCTCGTCGCTCCAGCCTCCAACCTCCAACAGATGGTGCCCAAACACACCAATTGAACCTCTGCATAGCTATGCGACCAGGTACTAAAAGCCCGCATTCTGGACCACCCGCGGCCGCCAGCCTGCTAGGCCACGAAGATCCAGGCCTGTAGGCCACGACCACCGGGCCTGCTAGGCTGCAAAGATCCAGGCCTGTAGGCTGCGACCGCCAGGCCTGTAGGCTGCGAAGACCCAGGCCTGTAGGCCGCGAAGAATGGAGCCCGACACTCAGCCCTCAGATCGTTGGAGCCCCAGGGAGGGGCTGAGGCATCGCTTCACTTCTGCATAGAAGGAGCTGGCAGAAACGTAAGAGATCAGACGCTATTATACCCCCTGCTGGGGAAACGCGCTATTTTTCCTTTTTTCTTTTTTTTTCTCCTCCCTTTCGCTTAACCCATTACTAACCACGGGGAACAGTGTCTGCCAATACGGGCGTGCTATAGAGATAGGCGCTTATTGAAGATTGGAACTGCCTATAGAAATATGGGTTGCTTCAATAACAGCAGCTGTCGTGACAACGCATGCGACCATATAGATGGGCGTGTCCTGGGGGCGGTAATCGTGCATAAACAGGTCCTCCCCGGAGCAGCTGCCGCCGGAAAGCAGCGAACCCCCCCCCGCGCTTACGGAATCTTGCCGCTGAAATGGAGCCTCCCAGACGCCCCCCCCTTCTTCCGCGGCTTTTTCAAAGTATCGGCGACTCCCTCTGGGGGACCTGCCACCTGACCACGCAAGCACTTCTAGATAAACAAGTAGCAATTTCTCTCCTCTTGATCTTTTTGGAAAAACGAGGAGTTTCCATGCCGAAGAAAAAGTTGACCTCTCTAGCAGCATATGGATTAGTGAGAGGACACTTTCAAACCTCGGACTCCCTTTTCGATGAATCCAAATGGCGCCGCTGTGGCGATACTATTTTTGACCAGGATATTGATGGTGACAAAACAGCCAAAAAACTGCAAAAGCAATGGCACGATGTCACCAATTGCTTAAAGAAATATAAAATCGAACAGGCCCTTGCAGCTACGTCGGTGGCACGGCTTGCTAACGGCTTGGACGCTCAGGGGGAGAGACCAATAGAGGCACTGGTTACGCCAGCTAGCTCCCTCTTTTCTGACCTGAAAATTTCCCCGGGTACGGTGGTGCCTTTGATGACTCTCCCCAGTGCGTCTGCTGTTCCGACGCTGCCCGCGGCTCCCCAGCAGCCGGCGCCGCCGACGCAAGATGTTCCGACACAGCCCGCGGCTCCCCAACTGTTGGAAAACACATTCGGTGGAGCGCTATGGGAAGATGACTCTTTGTTCACCAATATGGTTAGGTGGTCAAATCCACTTTATTTCCGTGATACAATGACTTATATGCACTTCTAGCAAGAGGCGTGCTCCACCAAGATTGGTTACAGTCAGAGGGTCCAGAGTTACATGTAAGGTGGGCATAGGTTAACTTATCACAACATTCTAAGGGTCAACCTCCATCACCACCCACTCCAGCCCCTTGGTTATCTAGTCTCTGCCCACTGCAGCTGTGTGTGGGGTGCTTAGTTGTTTACAGCTTGATTTCCTGAACTATCTGGGAACCAAAGACGTTCCCAGCATGGGTTGCTCATGTTTATAATTCTTGTCCTCGACTGGTGAGAAATTCCTCCACAATTCCCTTTTTTTCTTTTTGAGCAACCTCGGCTGGTCTCTCAACTTACATAGGCCGTTTAACACAGGGGTGAATGGTGCAGCTACAAATCAACAGTGCTAAAATAAAAAAGGAATAAACCTGTTAGAGCTTTCATCAATAGCATTAGTCTGGCAAGCTAACAACCCAAGCTTAGCTAACAATCCCAAAAGCTATTTCTGCAAGCAACAGTAAGTCATTTGTTCAGAAACCCAAAAGTCCAGACGAACATCACAATCACAGGAGAGTGCAGGTGTGCCACGTCTTCACTGGCTCTGTGTGGCAGTCGACGTTGCAGATTCGCAGTTCACTCAGCTGTCAAGTATTCTTCTCAGATTCCCATAGTTCTGGATTCACTCGATGTTCTCATTACACTCCTTAGCTATGAGCTGTGTCTGACTATTGTGCTTAAGAACTACTAACCTCTAAATACAATACAAAGATATGCCCTAGATGTTGCTTTCAGGCCGTCATGGAGGGTAGCAAAGCTCCCTAGCAGGTCCCAATATTGTGCGTACTAGATGTTACTATCAGTCTATTCTACTTAGGCCTTTTCCCACAGTTCTTCATCTGCTTTTAGAATTTAGGGCAGTGTTTTTTATCTCTTGCAGGGCCCTTGCAAGAGACAAAGTCACATTGCCATCTTATGCCAAGTTGAGTGGGCCTTGGCCTTTACAAAGCTGTTAAACTGAACCTATTCCGTTAAACCACAATCACTGAAAACTCATGAGAATACCCAAATTCATTAGCCGTGATCCAAACCTTAAAGATCCATACAAACACAATCATCATGTCAGTGCTTCTTTCAAGTCCTTTCACAGTTCTGCCATCTGAGCAAGACTTCTGCTCACTTTAGGAAAAAACAGGTTGGTCATAATCAGGTTGGTCTTCATCAAGGCCTGAGAAGATAAATGGTCAAACACAAGCAGATACAAGAACAAATGCAGACATATCCATTGCCTAGGCTAGCAGATCCACTGGCCTAGTCTGTATGCTGTGATTAGAAAAATCTCAAAAAGGAAAAGATTTCTTCTGCTATCCTACTGTCCTCTAACCCATTTTCCCCTTTTCAATAATGCCTAAATATACCCAAGAAAAACATCCCATAACATCCTTATGTCCTAAGTTCCCAAAACTACAAACCCTTAGTCTTAACTTATCTTACTCTAAGAATCTATCAGCTACAGGAACTTCAAGAAAAAGCAAAGAAAATTCAAGAAGATAACAATCCCATGGTATTCTCAGAAAAAGGAAAAGTCAGAATTGTCACAAGACTCATTTCATTGCAATTAGCAGCTGTTCCAGTAAACTTCTATACTAGTCCTGTCTTTATCTGTTATTGGGGGAAGGAGCTGACTGGCATTAGCCTACAAGCTCTATCATTCCCTGCTCCTAGTCCAGAATCTGGTTAGTGACTTGTAATGTGGATTTCAGTGCCCATGCTCTCACTGAGAGAGGCAATGCATCTGAGTTCTAGTAATAAGTGTGCTAGTCTGTCCTGTTTGGTGCTTTCTGTGTCTGTATAAGTTTCCACCCATGGTCAGTGGCACTGGCAGCTCTGCTACGTCCTAGCAATCTCCCTCTTTTTCTTTTTGCCACTGAGCAGTGTGTGCAAAAGTTGTTGCTGCGTAGTCTGTAGAAGGAATTAACCAATAAGGCGATGGTAAATACCCCAGCCAGGAACTATTAGCTATCATTCCGAATGCACACTGCCATCATCAGGCGGCTAAAAAATACACCTGTGCGTGTCCATGCCTGTAACAGGGGCGAAAATGGTCCTAAGTCATCCTCGTCATACTTTGCTATTATTTCCATAAACTTTCTGACATCTGTCTTCAGTATCACAGTACCATCAGGGTTGGAAGGGACCTCATAGATCATCAAGTCCAACCCTTTACCACGGGGCTCAAGGCCAGACCATGGCACCAAGTGCCACGTCCAATCTTGCCTTGAACAGCTCCAGGGCACCAGGGACGGCGACTCTACCACCTCCCCGGGCAGCCCATTCCAGTATCCAATCAGTCTCTCAGTGAGGAGCTGTCTCCTCACATCTGGCATTGTCAAAACAGCTTCGAGGCTCCGCTGCCTCCTAACAAAGAAAAAAAAAAAAGATCCATAAGGGGAGATAACTCCGGCAGAAATAAAAAATCCGTAAAAGAAACAACGGGCGGGGGGGGGAACGGGGCCCCGCGGGCCCTGCACAGGTGGCAAGAGGGGGGGGAGGAGGAGGGGGGGGAGGAGGCCAGCAGCCCCAGCGCTGCTTGTGTCCTCGGCCCTCCATCTTGCCCAACCCCCAGCTGTTCCAGGTCAGCCACCACTTGTTATTTTCATCCGTCTTTCCCCCTACCATCTATCCTTAGTACATAATACGAACTCTCCTCTGAAAACTTCCAAACTGCCGTCCTTCCTCTCAGACTCTCCAAGACAGAGAGAAAAAAAAGGCAGAGGCTAAGCTGTGAGCTATCGAATTGCCAATCTCCCTGTAGCTATACAAACGCAAATTGACTAAACTCTGAAATGACTCAAGGAAACCCACAAATTCCTCCCACCCCACCGATCCCCCCAGCATCTCCCTCAGTCCCCAGCCGTTGGAAGACTCGCGGGAGACCCCTCAGCTTTGGGATGCGGTCCGTTGGAGATGGGGCGGGCGGGCGGGCGGCAGTGAAGGGAGGCGGATCTGAAGACTGTTCTGCCGAGCCGCGGGAAAGGGAGGGTCCCGAGCCGTCCGGTGCAGTCGCGTCTGCCGTTGATCCTTTTCCCTTTACCGTTCATTCCTCTGTACCTTCAGTAACGTCTTTTACCGGCTGAAAACTAAAAGTCCGTGTATGTATCACATGCAGTCAACGGCGGGGACGCGCGGGCTACAGCAGCAGATTCAACACAGTACACACAGCGGCAGGCAGCCGCCCTCCGCGCGGCAGGTCTGAAAACTTTTTCAAGCTGAGAAGCGTTTGTAACTGGCTGCCAGCGGGTCGCTACGGACAGCCGCCATTACGGGTGTGTCGGGTCGACTCAGAGTCTTTTCCATTGTTAAGGACCGCGTCCCACAGCGCATCTCCAACCTCCTGCTGCACCTCCAATTTTAAGATCATGGGAGGCTCTTTACTCGCATGACCCTGCACATACACCCGGGCCAGCAGCTCTCAGAGCTCAATGTCCGGTGAACTTCTCTCATGAGATAAATACGCCACCAGACGCAGTGCCCCAGCAAATCCACTGTGGGCCTTACCTGCCTTTACACACATGGGCTGTTCACTCCGGAATGAACGTCCAGACTACTGCCCCCTCTGGGCAGCGCTACCCGGCCCAGCGGCACCAAATGACGCTTACTCTCTCCGATGCGGAGAACGTCCCGCAAGATAATCAGCCCCCTCTTCTTCGGGCCAACCCTCTGGCCTCCTAACACAGTCTCACCTGCGGCCGGCTTGCCACGCCTGACTCCTCTGTTCGAGCGCCAGATGTCGGAAAACACGTTCGGTGGAGCGCTATGGGAAAATGTCTCTTTGTTCACCAATATGGTTAGATGGTCAAATCCACTTTATTTCCGTGATGCAGTGACTTATATGCATTCTAGCAATAGGCGTGCTCACCTTAAGATTGGTTACAGGTGATAATTGAAAGGTTACATGTAATGTGCACATAGGTTAACTTATCACAACATTCTAAGGGTCAGCCTCCTAGACCACCCACTCCAGCCCCTTTGGTTATCTAGTCTCTGCCCACTGCAGCTGTGTGTGGGGTGCTTAGTTGTTTACAGCTCGATTTCCTGAACTATCTGGGAACCAAAGACGTTCCCAGCATGGGTTGCTCATGTTTATAATTCTTGTGTGCTGTGCTAACAAGAATTTCTCCAACAGTGCCACATCCAGCTGGCGGCTGGTCACTAGCAGTTTTCCCTCAAGGATCAGTGCTGGGCCCCATCCTCTTTATCAGCTTCATAGATGATCTGGATGAGGGCATCAAGTCAGTCATCAGCAAGTTTGCAGATGACACCAAGCTGGGGGCAGATGTGGCTGGGTTGGAGGGCAGAAGGGCTCTGTAGCGGAACCTTGACCGCCTGGACAGATGGGCAGAGTCCAATGGGATGGTGTTCAATAGCTCCAAGTGCAGGGTGCTGCACTATGGCCACAACAGTCCCATGCAGAGATACAGGCTGGGGTCGGAGTGGCTGGAGAGCAGCCAAACAGAAAGGGATCTGGAGGTGCTGATCGATACCCACCTGAACATGAGCCAGTAGTGTGCCGAGGTGGCCAAGAGGGCCAATGGCATCCTGGCCTGCATCAGGAATGGTGTGGTCAGCAGGAGCAGGGAGGTCATTCTGCCCCTGTACTCTGCACTGGTTAGACCACATCTTGAGTACTGTGTTCAGTTCTGGGCCCCCCAGTTTAGGAGGGACATTGAGATTCTTGAGCGTGTCCAGAGAAGGGCGGCGAGGCCGGTGAGAGGCCTTGAGCACCAGCCCTATGAGGAGAGGCTGAGGGAGCTGGGATTGTTTAGCCTGGAGAAGAGGAGGCTCAGAGGTGACCTTATTGCTGTCTACAACTACCTGAAGGGTGGTTGTGGCCGGGGGAGGTTGCTCTCTTCTCTCAGGTGGCCAGCACCAGAACGAGAGGACACAGCCTCAAGCTACGCCAGGGGAAATTTAGGCTTGAGGTGAGGAGAAAGTTCTTCACTGAGAGAGTCATTGGATACTGGAATGGACTGCCCGGGGAGGTGGTGGAGTCGCCATCCCTGGAACTGTTCAAGGCAGGATTGGACGTGGCACTTGGTGCCATGGTCTAGCCTTGAGCTCTGTGGTAAAGGGTTGGACTTGATGATCTATGAGGTCTCTTCCAACCTTGGTGATACTGTGATACTGTGATCTCTAAGGCAGGTACCCCAAAAGCGGGAAGTCCCCCAATATTAATACCCTTCCTAGACAAAGAGCAGAGTTACCGCTTCCTAGGCACGGACACCACAGCCAATCCCCAGCCCAATTCCAGGGCCGGCACTGCACGGGCACTCCTCATGCCGGAAGGGCCCCTTTCTCTCTCCCCTTTCACGCCTGCAGGGCAGGCGGGGGGGAGAGCTCTTTTCGTGCCTTTTTCTCTCCCATTCAAGCCACAGAGGGAGAGGAATTCTGGGGTATACAGGACTCCAGGACAGACAGGAGGAGGAGGAAAGGAGAACAAGCTGACCTTGTTGTGAGTCTATAAAGAGATAGCAGAATTATGGGACTGAATAACAATCTTCTAGTCCCCAGAAATCTTTTTTTAACCCTATAGCCTCAACCTGGGACAACAACAGTGTAAAATTCTGTTTCAGACTCAGTAATCACAGGGTCAGAATTCTCAGCTAATTTCTCTAAGATTTTTTTCTGGATTTTTACAATTTTGCTGAGCCCAAATTAAATCAAGTCCTGTGATTAGGCACCCTTTGTCGTGAGGAAATTCTACTAGTAAACTACCCTGCTTAAGCTGCACCATTAATATTGTGGAGGCAGGGAATTAACGTAGCTGAGTCAGAAATATATATAAAAATAGAATTATTTTATTTCCCTGAAACCTCACCCCTAAAACTATATACAGAAATTAATTTAGGTTAATTAGCAGATTCAGTTTGATTGAGAAGATATTACAAGGATACCATAGATAAATTTTACTATTTTAGAAGCCAGAAAATGGAAAAGGCTAAGCTAATTGTGCTAGTTTGAAGCTAGCTAGAATATTTTGGTAAGAAGAACTAGATCGTAGGCTGTGAAAGGAAAACAATGGTGATGTCTACTCTCCTCAGAGTCTCGCTGAAGGAGAAATGAAAAACATTAGTGTGATGGTTTGGGCTCTTACCCGCCCCCCCACACTTTATCTTTGCCCCAGCTAACTCAGACGGACCCTGGGAATATAGATGAAGCAGTTTATTTACAGCTAGCAGAATTTACAAGCAGCTATTTACAATATATACAGTTATATACAATTATATACAGAAATATACAAAAGGATAAACAATACAGAAGCACAACTACCCTCCCAGAAACCTGAGTCCCCAGGAGGGGCTTTCAAACCACCCCAACACCTCCCCTGGCCCTCTCAACCTTACCCCTGTTCTCAGGAAGAAGAGAGGTGCGGCCAAGAGGTTAGGGAGCTAGGTTAGTAGGACCAAGGTTAATGAGATGTGACTAGATCTGAAGGCAAAGGCAGAAGAAAAAAACAAAATGGAGAAAAAGACTTTGTTCTTCCCAGAGTTCTCAGCGTAACTGTGAGAGAAGGAGACACCATGTTTTTCATTCCACTGCCTGTTATCAAGCTCTTTTACCAAAACATTCCAGCTTGCTTCTAACTAGCACAATCCACCCCTTGTCTACTTCGCTCAGAGTATCGCTGAGAATTATCCAATCTAATCTAAATCAATATTTACACTAAAACAATATATACAAGTTCAGTTCACACTTCAATCAGATGTAGGTGATTCAAAAGCTCAGAACAGGGACTCCCAGGTGATGTTGGGTTTGTGCTCACGTACTGTAGATTCAATCGTAGATTCTCTCAGTGTTGGGCGCCGATGTTACCTAGAACAGAAAACTCCTAACAGCTTGATTTTAAACTCTCTCAGCTAAGGTTAGATTTCTCTGTGGAATACACTGGATTTCACCATTCTCCTGCATTACCCAGTAGGTATGACCAGGACCTTCAGCAGAAACCACCCCTCGGACAGGTTTCCATTCGCCCAAAGGAGAAAATACCCAAACAGTTTTCCCTAACAGATTCTTTTCACGTACAACAGGAACTTTATCACCATCTACTATTTGGACCAAATCTGATTGTGCAGGTCCTGCTCTGTTTACTGAACCTCTACTATTTACCAACCAGGTAGCTTGTGCTAAATGTTTGTCCCAGTTTTTTAGAGTTCCACCCCCCATGGCTTTTAGGGTGGTCTGCCTTCTGGTTATGTTGATGTTCCTCAGTTGCTCTGCTCTTAGGCATGTGTGCATCTACGTGCCGCACCTTCACTGGAATTTTCTCCAGCCGTGCATCAATGTCCTGCCATAGATCAGCACACCAAATAGGCTTTGCTAGTTAAATAACCTATTCCCTGTATATATTCTGTCCTAAATTGTTTTCATAACCTTGGATTGAACGTTATATTAATATACAGTGGTTGGGGGTGGCAAGAGTTCATAAATATTGAATTTAATAAATTATATTTTTATATAAAATTTATATCGCCTCAAATTAATTTCTCACCTCTGCCAAATAGGCGTAGGTACAGAGAACCCCCTCTGCACCACCAACCCCATAGAGCATTGTCTACCATCCATGAGTCGGTGGCCTAGGGACCATTAATCTCGGCTCACATTCAATAAATAGGGGTACACAGGTAAACAACGTGCTCAGACCCTCATGCTCTGACTCACTTGCACCTCGGACTCCCCCTGCATAGCCCGGACTCCGTACATTGATTGCCTGCATGTGTACCTTACTTGCAGAGCTCACTTAAGCCTGCCTATATATATATATATGTGGAGATTATAGTCTCCTAGTCAGCTGTGCACATCTGCATGCCACTGTGTTATCAGGATTAGATCCTGCATTGCCTGCCTTTACCTATGGAGCGCAGACTCCAAGCAGCCGCGCACACCTTACATGCCTGCTGCCTATCATTGCCTGGTAAGTGCCATGATTGCTGAGTTAACCAGGAAGCAGACTCTGGATTGTCTGCACATGATCAGCCTGCTAGATGCGTGAGAATCGTGCTGAGACAGCACAACATCTACTCCTGAACCTGAGATCCTGCCTGCTAAGAATCCCTGGACAGAGCGTCCAGAAGAAGCCAGCAACACAAAGACAGAGATTGCATCCTTTGCCAGGAGAACTAGGTCGGAGACTGTCATTTCCCCGAAGCTGGTAAGAATCTCCTTCCCTCTCAAGACGGGAGGATTCCAGCCTCAAAGTCCATGGGCAGAGTTCCCCTGAAGTTTGGACACTAGGCATAGGCTGTGACGTAGCCCTGGAGGGTGATTGATAATTAATAAGAGTTGTGAGTAATTGTTTTGATGCCTCTGTAATATAAGTTGCCTCTGCCATAGAGCAGAATCAGTTTCCAGCCCGCTCTGCTGGACGAATAGTGTATAGACCCCAAACGGCATTAAGCCATGGGGAAAACCCCTCTCTCTGTTTATAGTTTGAATGTTTGCTAGTTATTAACAAGTTATACTGTAGATATTTATCCTAGAATGTTTTCATGACCGTGTAAGAATTCATTTTAATATTAATATACAGTGGTTGAGGGTGGCGAGAGTCCAGAACATTGAGTTTAATAAATATATATTTTCATAGAATATTATCTTGCACCAATTAATTTCTCCCCTCTGCCAAATTGGCGTAGGCGGCGGAATACTCCTCCGCGACACGCCGTAGCCCAGGTTATCCAGGACTGTGACATTTGTGCTGCCATAAAGCAAGCTAAGCGCATGAAGCCTTTGTGGTATGGGGAACGGTGGTCAAAGTACAAGTATGGGGAGGCCTGGAAGATCGATTACATCACTCTGCCTCGATCTCGAACCATCAAACAGTATGTGTTAACCATGGTGGAAGGAAGCACAGAGTGGCTGGAAACCTACCCAGTACCTCATGCCACTGCTTGCAACACCATTCTGGGCCTGCAGAGACATAGCTTGCGGAGACATGGCACCCTAGAGAGAATTGAGTTGGATAATGGGACCCATTTCAAGAACAACCTTGTAAGCAACTGGGCAAAAGAGCATGGGAGCACATGGGTTTAACATATACCATACTATCCACAAGCTTCAGGAAAAAGATTCAGGGAAAAGCAGTTGACGGAGCAGAAGCACAAGTAGTCTTTTCATCTTTACCCTTAGTCGCAGGTTGGAATGCAGAGATAAATAGGAAAGTGTATTTGATTAACAAGTGACTCAGAGGCTGGTGCCTCCAACAAAATTTTGGATTCTTTGATCTTAGGGAACTTTATATTGCCACAGGTCTGCAAGCAACAGATGGGATGCAACAGACGCAGAGGGTGTGTGCTAGTTTGAAGCAGGCTAGAATGTTTTGGTGAAAAGAACTAGATGATAGGCTGTGAAAGGAAAAAAACAATGGTGATGTCTCCTTCCCTCAGAGTCTTGCTGAAGGAGAATGTAAAAACATTAGATAACACTCTCGCCATTTTGCCTTCTCTTTCGGGCTGGGCTTTGACTGAACTGCATCTCTTTAACCTCACCTGCCACTCACCTTTGCTCCTTAACCTCTTGGCTGAACCTCTATTCTTCCTTAGGACTGGGGTAAGGTTGAGAGGGGCAGGGGGAAGGTGCAGGGGTGGTTGAGAGCCCCTCCTGGGGACTCAGGTTTCTGGGAGGGGAGTTGTGCTTCTGTATTACTTTTTACCTTGTGTATTTCTGCATATACTGTAAATATCTGCTTGGATATTGTGCTAGCTGTAAATAAATAGCTTCATTTATATTCCCAGAGTCCAGCTGAGTCTAGCTAGGCATTTCTAAAGTGTGGGGGAGCGGGTAGCACCCAAACCACCACAGGGGGAGAAGGACCCTAGCACATGAGCTGGCTGGGCTTGTTGAGAGGGCTTTAAACTAGAGTGGAAGGGGGAGGGGGTTAAACATGACAGCACTAGAGATAAACCAAAGGAACTTGGGGATGGTAGGTGTGCTAGTTTGAAGCAGGGTAGAATGTTTTGGTGAGAAGAACTAGATTACAGGCTGTGAAAGGAAAAACAATGGTAATGTCAACTTCCCTCACTCTCTTGCTAAGGAGTATGGGAAGAAGAAATGAAAACATTAGATAACACTCTTGCCATTTTTCTCTCACTGTAGCTTGGGCTGCTGATTGAGCTGCATCTCTCTAACACACCCTTCCATTTGGCCTAACCCACCTTTGCTTCTTAACCTCTTGTCTGAACCTTGATTCATCCTTAGGACTGGGGTAAGGTTGAGAGGGGCAGGGGGAAGGTGCAGGGGTGGTTGAGAGCCCCTGCCGGTGGAGCGCTTTGGGTACAATGATTCTTTGTTCACCAATATGGTTAGGTGGTCATAATCCCCTTTATTTCCGTGATACAGTGACTTATATGCATTCTAGCAAGAGACGTGCTCCACCAAGATTGGTTGCAATCAGAGGGTACAGGGTTACACGTAAGGCATGGATAGGTCAGTATACCATAACAATCTGAGGGTCAGCCTCTGGGGTTGGCCAAACTTTGCCCACCTGCAGCTGCACTCCACCTCCTGCAGCTGCATGTGGGGGGAAGCCACCCTGTGTCTGGTATCTAACTCCCAGGATGGACTCAAGGTCTTCCCAGCACAGGTTGCTCATGTTTATCATTTCTGTGTCCTCAGCTAGCAAGAATTTATCCAACAAGCCCCTCCTAGGGATTCAGGTGTCTGGGAGGGGAGTTGTGTTTCTGTATTACCTTTTACCTTGTATATTTCTGTATATAATTGTGTATACTGTAAATATCTGCTTGTATATTGTGCTAGCTGTAAATAGCTTCATTTATATTCCCAGAGCTGGATGAGTCTAGTCTGGGCGATTTCTAAAGTGGGGGGGGGGGGGCGGGGAGCACCCAAACCATCACATATTTTGATTTGGCACTCCAACGAGGGGCAAATTCATTTTGAGTGATAGTTAATTAACTCTGGGAATCAGAATGAAGCTAATGAAGCAGCTATTTTACTTAGTGGGGGCTACTGTGTGGCCTGTTTTCTGTTTTCTTGTGTATAATTGGACCAAAGCCCAAAGTGGTTATTTCTTGTTTACTATAATTTTTAAGAAGGTCAAAGCTAAACTCACATCTGTCTTCTGGGCCTGGGGCAATCTCATTCTTGGGTATGCTGGTTTTAATGTCACTGAAAATTTTACTAGCAATATTACAGGGGTATTTACCAATAATATTACAAGCAATCAAAGTACTTCTTTTGCTTCAATAATATTACAAGCAATCAAAGTACTTCTTTTGCTTTATCTACAGCATTGATGAGAGTGATTCAATCCAAAACTGAGATGCCAGACCCTTGTTCAGGATTTTGTTCATGTCAAACTGTGGTATTTCTGGTGTGTGTGATCCTAGGTCTTATAATTTTTGATTTTACAATACTTTTAACATTCTAAGAACTAGGAAACTCTCTCTGTCCAGGACAAAAGATAAACAATACGTCTGTCCAAACCAAAACAAAGTTAACTCAGGGGCACAGTAAGGAACTACACCTCCCTCTCCAGATTCTGGGAAAGCTGCCAATACTCCTAGTGGGAATGACAACATGGCAGGATTGGCAGGAGTCCCAGGAATACAGGGAAATAATCAAAGCCAGGATGTTCCCTAAACTAATAATGCTAGTAACACTAACTCAGCCAGTTCAAATCCCCAGCCAGCAGCAGACAAGAACCCTGTTAGCTGTAAGGCAGATCTGAACTCACAGGCTTCAGGCCAGACCCCCAATGATTAAAACCCACCAGTAGACACGTCAAAGTCTGTCGCTGTGCAGCAAGCTTTTTTGGCACCTGCTAAGGCGAAAGCCAAGACACCACATTGACAAAGTGTGATTCAAAAGAGGATGTAAGAGAAGGGACCTCTGGTGAGGAAGAGGAGGAAGAGGAGGCATTTAGTCTTCGGGGTTTGGCAAACTTGCTTAGATCCCAGTACTCTGATGAGAGGAGCACTGTGAGGTTGGCTGCCAAGAAAGAGAATGGTTCTGATGAGTTTAAGAGTGCTCTTAGGAAAATCCTATTTCTAGGCCAGGGACATCCAGATCAACAAGAGGAAGAGGAGGAGAATGACATCCAGGACTCCAATGATCCTCTCAGAGAGGTCAGGGAAGTTAGAAAGGAATACTCAAGGGAATCAGGAGAGCCAATCCTAAGCTGGCTAGTGAGATGCCGTAGGATTGGTGCCAATGCCCTGCAGGTAGGAGACAAGTCTGCCAAGCAGCTAGGACCCCTTACAAAGGAGAGTGGAGTGGACAAATACCTACCAAGCCCTCTTGGTAAGGTTAGCTTGTGGACACGCCTGCTGTTGGCTTGCCTGGTTCAGTGAGAGAGTAGTACCGAGGCTAGCAGCTCAGCTGGAACGTGCTTTCTCAAAGCTTTTTCTCCTCCATTTTGCAGCTCTTTTGATCGGAGAAGCCCAGAAGGGGGGCAGGGAAGTGGCAGGCGCGGCAAGCTACGCGGCATTAAGTGCTCGCTGGAAGGTGAGGCAGAGGGGGTGGTGCCTGGTGAGCAGGTGATTGAAACGAGGATCGGTAGCGGCAACACCACAGCCTGGTTCGGCGAGAGAGCAGCCTTCTGCTGAGCCCCGCTGCAGCGTGCGCCAGGAAGGAAAAAAAAATCCTCTACTACTAACTTAACTACCATCGGACTTCCAAGAAAGCAAGACATGGTGCAAACTAGGTCCAAGTTGTACAATACTTGTAAAACTGTGGGCACCCAAACAGAGCCCACCTGTAGGAATGCAGATGTCCAGGCGACTGGGGTTGTTTAGCCTAGAGAAGAGGAGGTTCAGGAGTGACCTCATTGCTGTCTACAACTACCTGAAGGGACATTGTAGCCAGGTGAGGGGTGGCCTCTTCTCCCAGGCAACCAGCAATAGAACAAGGGGACAGAGCTTCAAGTTGTGCCAGGGAAGGTATACGCTGGATGTTAGGAGGAAGTTCTTCACAGAGAGAGTGATTGGCATTGGAATGGGCTGCCCAGGGAGGTGGTGGAGGCACCGTCCCTGAAGGTGTTCAAGAAATGACTCAATGAGGCATTTAGTGCCACGGTGTTGTTGACAGGATAGGGCTGGGGGACAGGTTGGACTGGATGATCTTGGAGATCTCTTCCAACCTGGTTGATTCCATAATTCTATATTCTTCCTGAGATGATCTGCCATGGGCGGACAAGAAGTGGAACACCACTGAAAAGGGAATTAAGCTTCTGAAGGAGTTTGCTGTGAAGGAAGTGCTCTATGGAGGTCATGTGTGATGGTTTGGGCTCTTACCCGCCCCCACACACTTTGTATTTGCCCCAGCTAACTCAGAAGGCCTCTGGGAATATAAATGAAGCTATTTATTTTACAGCAGCAAATATACAAGCAGCTATTTACAATATATATAGTTATATACAGAAATATACAAAGGATAAACAATACAGAAGCACAACTCCCCTCCCAGAAACCCGAATCTTCTTCCTGAGAACTGGGGTAAGGTTGAGAGGGCCAGGGGAGGTGTTGGGGTGGTTTGAAAGCCCCTCCTGGGGACCTTGGTTTCTGGGAGGGGAGTTGTGCTTCTGTATTGTTTATCCTTTGTATATTTCTGTATATAATTGTATATAACTGTATATATTGTAAATAGCTGCTTGTAGATTTTGCTAGCTGTAAATAAATTGCTTCATCTATATTCCCAGAGGCCGTCTGAGTTAGCTGGGTACCTAAAAGTGTGGGGGGGCGGGTAAGAGCCCAAACCATCACAAGCACATTCTGCCCTAGTCCCTGCCGTACAAACTATAACTACAGATATAAAGGGGATGACAGAAGGCATTGAGAATGGCATTAAGAATAGCATGAAAGCACTGAAGGAGGATCTTAGAACCATTTCCAATCTGGTAAGTGATACCATTCCTGCATCATCTCGATGGGTGCATGCTTCTGCCATCAGGACCAGACGCCCACCTCCTGCAAGGCAATTTCAGCCCAGGAGGAGACAAATTCCACCTAGACATCAGCAATCATGCGTGTCACTGTGGATAATTCTGCTTGACCATTATGGTGAGAACATGAATAAGTAGGATGGTCAACCTACTTCAGCTCTTTCAAATAGAGTCAGGGAACTGCAGAGTGGCAGAAAGAGAGGCAACAGTGCCAGAAAAGTAGCTGTCACTTCTTCAGCTCCCGAGAGCGACTGCAATTATTCCAGCAATTGCAATTTCTCTCACAACACCACCAATCTCTGTGTACACCCCACATGCCATGCTCGGCATTAGGGGTGCCCTGCCTCCAGCCAGGAGGAGGAAAAGGATAGGGGAGAGAACCGAATCTACTAGAATGTATTCATTAGGTGGCCTGGCAGTTCAAAAGTTGGGCAATACAGGGCTTTAGTTGACACAGGTGCTCAGTGTACTTTATTGCCATCAAATTGCAAAGGGACAGAGTCCATATCTATTTTTGGAATCACTGGTGGATCTCAAGAGTTAACTAAGTTGCAGGCTGAGATCAGTTTAACTGGTAAAGAGTGGAAGAAACATACAATTGTCAGTTCCCTGACTCTCTTTGAAAGGGCTGAAGTAGGTGGACCATCTCACTTGTTCATGTTCTCACCGAATTTGTCACGCAGAATTATCCACAGTGACGCATGTGATTGCTGATGTCTAGGTGGAATTTGTCTCCTCCTGGGCTGGAATTGCCTTGCAGGAGGTGGGCGTCTGTTCCTGATGGCAGAAACATGCACCCATTCAGATGATGCAGGGACGGTATCTTTTGCCAGATTGGAAATTGAGGTTTTAAGGTCCTCCTTCAGTTCTTTCATGCTGTCCTTGATGCCATCCTTGATGCTATCTTTCATCCCTTTTATCTCTGTAGTCATGGTATTTATGGCAGAGACTAGGGCAGAATGTGACAAGCTGTCCTATATCTGCCTGAGCTGGTCAGTGAACTCACCAACAGTGAAAGACCTTCCATTATCACTCCTTGATAGAAACTTGCTGGGCAAGATGTTAGCATAGGATGAAGGAGCAAGCTGAATAAGCTTCTTCATGAGACCTGTTCCAAGAGGAATGTCATCAGGCTCATGTGTGCCATGATCTCCATAAAGCACTTCCTTCACAGCAAACTCCTTCAGAAGCTTAATTCCCTGCTCAATGGTGTTCCACTTCTTGGAAGCCCATGGCAAATCATCTCGGGAAGGATATCTCATAGCCACAGCCAACAGGAGGCGTGTACACAAGCTAACCTTACCAAGAGGACTTGCCAGGTATTTGTCCACTCCACTCTCCTTGGTGAGTGGTTCCAGCTGCTTGGCAGACTTGTCTCCTACCTGCAGGGCATTAGCACCAATGCTGCGGCATCTCACTAGCCAGCTTAGGATTGGTTCACCTGATTCCCTTGAGTATTCCTTTCTAACTTCCCTGACCTCTCTGAGAGGATCGTTGGAGTCCTGGATGTCATCCTCCTCCTCTTCCTCTTGTTGATCTGGTTGTCCCTGGCCTAGAAACAGAACCACTGGTACATTGTTGTACTTTTGGTTGCAATATTGTCCCTGAATTTGGCTGGGGAGGAAGTAATTGTTGAGACACTGTCCCTTTCGCTTTCGAGACAGAGACTTTCCTAGTTCTTGCAGGCACTGCATTTGAATTTTTCACACATAATGCCAGAATTAATATGAAAATCAAAATTATAAGACATAAAATGACAGCCACCAGACATGCCACAATTTACCGTGAGTAAAACTCTTTACAGGGGTCTGGCATCTCAGTTCAGGGGTAAATTACGCTCATTAATGCAGTAGTTAAGGCAGTATTTTGATTGGATGTAATATTATTGATAAATACCCCTGTAATGTTACTGGTAAGATTTTCAGTGACATTGAAACCAGCATACCCAAGAATGAGATCACCCCAGGATCAGAAAACGGTTGTGAGCTTATCTTTAGCCTTCGTATAAGCTACATTAATAAAGTAATAAACAATTCGGGCTTTGATCCAATTGAATGCAAGAAAACAGAAAGCAGACCACATAAGAGCCCCCACCAAGTACAATAGCTGCTTTATTAGCTTCATTCTGATTCCCAGAGTTAATTAACAGTCACCCAAATGAATTTGCCCCACGTTGGGAGAAGCCAAATAAAGTATGTGGTGGTTTGGGTGTTTCCCACCCCCCCACACTTTAGAAGGTACCCCACTAGACTCAGCTGGCTCTGGGAACATAAATGAAGCTGTTTATTTACAGCTAGCACAAATATACAAGCAGATATTTACAGTATATACAGTTATAGACAGAAATATACAAGGTAAAAGTAATACAGAAGCACAACTCCCCTCCCAGAAACCTGAGTCCCCAGGAGGGGCTCTCAACCACCCCTGCACCTTCCCCCTGCCCCTCTCAACCTTACCCCAGTCCTAAGGAAGAATAGAGGTTCAGACAAGAGGTTAAGAAGCAAAGTTAGTGGAAGGTGAGGTTAGGGAGCTGCAGCTCAGTCCGAAGTCAGAAGCAGAGTGAAGACAAAATGGTGAAAGTGTTATCTAATGTTTACATTCTTCTTCAGCAAGACTCTGAGGGAAGGAGACATCACCATTGTTTTTTTCCTTTCACAGCCTATGATCTAGTTCTTCTCACCAAAACATTCTACCCTGCTTCAAACTAGCACAGATGGCAGCGGCGTTGGGGGGGGGGGGGAGGGGGAGGATTGGAGCATTGGGGAATGTAGATTTAGTTTTTTGGGGATGGGGGAAACTTCAAGGGGGTTTGCCATGATAATTGCTTTGTAATGTCTATTGCTGTATTCTCTCTCTCTAAATATAAATCTGTATTTTCTCTCCAATTTGATTTGAGAGTTTAATCTCTGTCAGCTCTCTCTAAAAAACTACGACAGTGACCAATATGGTGAGAACATGAACAAGTGGGATGGCCAACCTACTTCAGCTCTTTCAAAGAGAGTCAGGGAGCTGCAGAGTGGCAGAAACAGAGGCATTGCTGCCAATGTCAGAAAAGTAGTTGTCACTTCTTCAGCTCCCCAGAGCAACTGCAATTATTCCAACAATTGCAGTTTCTTGTCAGTGAAAATCATAGCCAGAGTCACGATGCAGACACCAATGTGGTTAAAATCTTGCTCTCTTTATTGCAGTGATACAGCGTCTTTTATGCCGAACTTAGAAGAGGCATACTCAGCTACCTTAATAAAGATTGGTACATGTGGAAGGCACAGTTAGGTTTAGGCTTAAAGAAAACAATTGTAGGGTTAGCCTCCTGCAGCCAGCATATCCTGCCCCCTTGTCACTGGACATGGGGGTTTCTTTCATCGCCTTAGTTCCTGCCTCCAAGATGGGCTTGAGGACACTCTTCACAGCATGAGTTGCTCATGTTTATCAAATCATATCCTCTGTCAGCAAGAAATCCATCCACAGCTTTGCTCACAACACCACCAATCATTGTGTACATGCCATGCTCGGCATTAGGGGTGCCCTGCTTCCAGCCAGAAGGAGGAAAGGGAGAGTGGAGAAAACCGAATCTATTGGAATGTATTCATTAGGTGGCCTGGCAGTTCAAAAGTTCGGAAGTACAGGGCTTTAGTTGACACAGGTGCTCAGTGTACTTTATTGCCATCAAACTGCAAAGGGACAGAGTCCATATCTACTTTTGGAATCACTGGTGGATCTCAAGAGTTAACTAATTTGTAGGATGAGATAAGTTTAACTGGTAAAGAATGGAAGAAACATACTATTGTAACTGGTCCTGATGCGCCTTGCATTCTGGAAATTGACTTTTTGAGACAAGGTTGTTTCAAAGACCCTAAGGGCCACAAATGGGCTTTGGAACAGCATCTGTAGAGATTGAGGATGGTAAATGGAAATTGTCCATTAGACCTGAACGTTCAGATGAATCTGCAGTTGTGGGACATCATGACATAGAGGATCTGGAGCTGCCAATTACTACTCAAACTGTGCACCACAGACAGTACATAACTAACTGTTAACTCTTTGTTGCCCATTCATCAGCTGATTTGTCAACTGGAGAGGCAGGCTGTCATCGAGAAAGCTCATTCACCTTTCAACAGTCCCATCTGGCCTGTGCGTAAACCGAACGGAGACTGGCGACTGACAGATGATTTTCGTGCCCTCAACGAGGTGACTCCACCCATGAGCACAGCTGTGCCGGACGTGCTGGAACTCCAGTACGAGCTGGAATCGAAGGAGGCTAAATGGTATGCTACCATAGACATTGCTGTGCTAGTTTGAAGCAAGCTAGAATGTTTTGGTAAAAGAACTAGATAATGGGCAATGAAAAAGTAAACATGGTTGTGTCTCTTCGCTCACAGTCACACTGAGAACTCTGGGAGGAAGAAGTAAAACATTCTCCATTTTGTCTTTCTTTCTGCCTTTGCCTTCAGACCTAGTCACATCTCATAAACCTTGCTCCCACTAACCCTGCTCCCTAACCTCTTGGCTGCACCTCTCTTCTTCCTGAGAACTGGGGTAAGGTTGAGAGGGCAAGGGGAGGTGTTGGGGTGGTTTGAGAGCCCCTCCTGGGGACTCAGGTTTCTGGGAGGGAAGTTGTGCTTCTGTATTGTTTATCCTTTGTATATTTCTGTATATAACTGTATATACTGTAAATAGCTGCTTGTATATTTGCTGCTTGTAAATAAATAGCTTCATTTATATTCCCAGAGGCCGTCTGAGTTAGCTGGGGCAAATTCAATAAGTGTGGGGGGGCGGGTTAGTGCCCAAACCATCACAATTGCTAATGCTTTCTTCTCTATTCCCATAGCAAAGGAGTGCAGGCCTCAGTTTGCATTCACCTGGAGAGGAATCCAGTACCAGTTCAACCGTTTGCCTCAGGGGTGGAAACACAGCTCAACCGTCTGTCACTCAGTCATCCACAATGCACTGGAGAAAGGTAAAGCTCCAGAGCACATACAGTTCATCGACGACATCATTGTGTGGGGCCAAACTGCTGAGGAAGTCTTCGAGAAAGGTAACAAAATCATTGACATTCTGCTGCAAGCAGGTTTTGCCATTAAGAGAGACAAGGTCAAAGGACCTGCCAGAGAAATTCAGTTTCTGGGAGTGCAGTGGCAGGATGGTCGCCGTCAAATGCCTCAGGATGTGATCAACAGAGTCTCCATCATGGCAGTTCCCGCCAATAAGAAGGGCACTCTATCTTTCTTGGGTGCAGTGGGATTTTGGAGACTACACTGTCTCGGTTCTAATTTAAATTCCCAGAGACTCAATATATTTGATTGAACCAATAACAATTTTATAGAGGTGCCCTTCACTCTTCCCCCTTCTTTTACAGCTAGCACAATATACAAGCAGATATTTACAGTATATACAGTTATATACAGAAATATACAAGGTAAAAGGTAATACAGTGTCCTGGGTTAGGGCAGATCCCTCCCACAGGGAGAAATAAACTCACCACAACACAGATTTTTTTTGAATGTCAGGAAAAGATGAAATTGTATTTCTTATAGTATAACAGTGTAAAGAGAGATAACAACTAGAGAAGGAAGAAAAAAAACCCAATACAATAACCTTAAGGGAGATGGGGGAGGTGTTAAGTGGCTGCGAAGCAGCAGAAGCAGCAGCAGCCAAAACAGCAGCTGGGGAAGATAGGCAGGCGCAGCTCCAGCAGCAGAAGCCAGCAGAAGAAGGGGGAGAACAAGCTGTGCTTCTAGACATTAAGCTCTTGATGCTCCAATGAAATGATATTCATTTATCTATTGTTGCCATTATACGGCCTATCCCTGGAGTGTTCATCTCTCCCCTATGTCTGAGCTAGAAAATCAGCTCAAACGGCCACATACAGAAGCACAACTCCCCTCCCAGAAACCTGAGTCCCCAGGAGGGGCTCACAACCACCCCTTCACCTTCCCCCTGCCCCTCTCAACCTTACCCCAGTCCTAAAGAAGAATAGAGGTTCAGCCAAGAGGTTAAGAAGCAAAGGTGGGTTAGTCTAAATTAAGGGTGAGGTTAGAGGGTAAGATGTTGCTCAGCCAGCAGCCCAAGCGAGAGTGCCAGAAAAATGGCGAGAATGTTATCTAATGTTTTCATTTCTTCTTCCCAAACTCCTCAGCGAGACTCTGAGGGACGTAGACACAACCATTGTCTTCCTTTCACAGCCTGTAATCTAGTTCTTCTCACCAAAACATTCTACCCTGCTTCAAACTATCACATTAATGATCTTCTCACTGTTCTCGAAGACCTCCTCTGCTCTCTCACCCCATACAATGATGTCATCAATGAGTTGCAGGTGTTCAGGAGCTCCACCCTGTTGTGGAGGGGTCTCTCTTATTCCTCCTCTGTTAGGGGGAGGTGAGAAATTAATTTGAGGCGGTATTAAATTTTTTATAAAATGATTTATTAAAATTAATATTTACGAATTTGTACCACCCCCAACCACGATGTAATTAAGTTAGTTGTGCAAAGTTATGAAAACAGTTGGGATATATTTACAGGGATTGGATTATTAAATGGAAATATCAAATTATCAACAACTACAGACAGAGAGAAAGATTCCCTTAGGATTAATGCCTCTTAACAACTATACTGTCTGCCCAGCAAGGGATGAAACTGTGTGTGCTCTTCAGACAGGGATAACTTATATTACAAAGGAATTAAAGCTTGCTTAAATGTGTTGCTCTTAAGTATTAATCATCAATCACCCTCCCGGGATTGTGTCACAGCGTGTGCCCAGTATTCGGGTCTTGGTGAAGCTGGAATCTGTCCCGGCTTGCAGGAGGATGATAAGTGTTCCCAGTCTCTGGGGTAAACAGGATTTCTCTGACCTTCTCTCCTGGTGTGAAGTGGTCTCTGCCTCGGTGCTGCTGCTTCTGGATGCCGTGTGTGTCCAGGGATGATCAGCTGGCAGGATTTCCAGGTGCAGGAGGAGGATTTGTCCGTGCAGCTTCTAGCACAGCTGTCTGTACAGCTAGCAGGCTGTGTTTGTAGGTTAGCAGACAGTCTGGAAGGGTCTGCTGGGCCTAAATTTTTCCAGGCTTACAGGACAGCTGGCAAGCAGGGTCTGCCGGGCTGCAGGGAGACTTGAGCTCCGTAGATAAATGCAAGATAGCAAGCCAGTATGTACGGCTGCTCTAGGCTTAGGCAGGGGGCTCTCAGCTCCCCATATATGTACCAAATGCAGGCATGCATGCGCTCTGCTTCTCAAAGGGTTCGCAGACAGCTTAACTGCGAATTGAGATCAATGCAGGAGGGCTGAGCCTCAGTAATGTTTGCAAGAGAGAAAGGGCCTGACTCTGTGTCTAGGCCATGCAAGCAGGTTAGGGCAGCAGGGTGCTGCTATATGGATCAGAGAGCTGAGTCTGAACAGCTAAGTCTGAACCTCTGAACGCTCTGAACTTTCTGAACACGTGGTGCTCCTTTGCACCCCTCTTTATAGACTCTGAGCCTAGATTTGTGGCTTATTTGGCCATCTAAAGTGACCACTCAGGTTGGCAGTAAGCCAAACCTTACCTTAATAGGCAGTAGCTGTTTGCCTGGACCCTCCCAATTAGGGGATCGCCTGGGCGGACCTCAGGGGTACACGGACTGGGCGTGTGTGTTACACAACTTGTTTACTGCCATGGGTCCTGGCAGAGAAACATGTCCAGGCATGTAGAGACATAGAGAGGCCTCAGTTTTGGGGCTGCTGCCCCTCCACCACACACCCTTCTCCAGTTCAGTCTGGCTGATGCTGTGGTAGATTGTAGGGCTGTGCTTCCACCCTTGAGGTAGTCTGTTCCGGTGGTACTGGACTCCTCTCCAGGTGAAAGCAAACTGAGGCCTACATGGGGATGTAGAAAAAGGCATTAGCGATGTCAGTTGTGGCATACCATTTGCCCTCCTTCAACTCCAGTTCATACTGGAGCTCAAACATATCAGGCTGTCGTGGAGGGGTTTTCTCTATTACTCCCTTGTTCGGGGGAGGTGAGAAATTAATTTGAGGCGGTTTTGATTTTTTATAAAATTATTTATTAAAATTAATATTTACAAATTTACACCATCCCCAAACAGGGGAGGAATAGAGAAAACCCCTCCACGACATAATTGGCGCAGAGAGCAGGGTTCGTTTGCAAAGTTATGAAAATAGCTTGGGATATATATATTTACAGGGATTGATTATTAAATGAAAATATCAAATTATTAACAATTATTGACAGAGAGAAATGTTTCTTAGGCTTAATGCCTCTTAACAACTCTAGTGTTTGCCCAGCAAGGGCTGAAACTGTGTGTACTCTTTAGATAGAGACAACTTATATTACAAAGGTATTAAAGCTTACTTATGTGTGCTGTTCTTAAGTATTAATCATTAATCACCCTTCCTCGGGATCTATCCCAGCATGTGCCTCAGTCTCTGGGGACTTGATGGAGCTGGAGATTTGTCTCGGCTTGCAAGGGATGATAAAGTTTCCCAGTCTTCCCAGTCTCTGGGGTAAATAGAGTTTCTCTAACCTTCTGTCCTGGGGTGATCTCTGTCTTCAGTGCTGCGGCTTCTGGGTGCTGTGTGTCCAGGGATGATCAGCTGGCAGGATTCCAGGTGCAGGAGAAGGATTTGGTCCGTGATTCTTCTGACACGGTTTGGGCAGCTAGCAGGCTGCGTTTGCAGGTTTGCAGACCATCTGGAAAGGGGTCTGCTGGCTCTGGGTCTTTCCAGAGTTACAGGATAGCCAGCAAGCAATATCTATGCCGTGCTGCAGGGAGATTTAACTCCGTAGGTGAATCAAGATAGCTCTAGGCTAGGCAGGGGGTTCTCGGCTCCCCATATATGTATGGTGCAGGCATGAACGTGCTCTGCTTCTCAGAGGGCTTGCAGATAGCTTGGCTGCGCCTCGAGATCAATGAACAAGGTCTAAGCCTCTAATGCTTGCAAGTGAGCGAGGCCTGATCCTTTGTCTAGGCCAATGCAAGCGGGTTAGGGCAGCAGGATGCTGCTGTGGATCAGAGCTAAGTCTGAATGCTCTAAACTAATGAGCAGTTTGAACCTCTGAGCTGGTAAACAGTCTGGATCGTCTGATCAGACTGAATGACCATGTGGTGCTGCTGTGCACCCCTCTTTATAGGCTCTGGGGCCGAGATTCGTGGCTCGTTGGACATCTAACATGACCAATCAGGTTGGCTGTAGGCCAAACCTTGCCCCAATAGGCAATAGAGATATGCCTGGACCCTCCCAATAGGGGATTACCTGCCCAGACCTCAGGGGTACACGGGCTGGGCGTGTGTGTGTTATGCAACTTGTTTGCTGCTTCGTGGGTCCTGGCAGAAGAGCATGTCTGGACATGCAGAGGCATAGAAAAGCCTCAGTTTTGGGGCTGCTGCCCCTCCACCACATACCACCCCCTTGGCCAATGGCCACCAAATCGAGGGGAACCTTCCCTCTGGGGAAGGTGTGTTTGGTGTGGTTTACCTTGGTTGGGTATGCTGCCTCTCTTGGCAGTTGAAACCCTTTGACTTGGTATGTCACCTTTGGATTAGGTTACCTGTATAAACAGTGGGTTAGATATAAATGCACAGTGAGCTTAACATACTGTGTACATCATACAACAGTGAACATACAATCTTCTTGCTCTATGTAGAGCTTAATATAGATTGTGTTGAGCTTTGTTGCTTTGAGCCCAAATACCTGGTACTCTTTATTAAAGCCCCCCACCCCCTTGACTGGAGATGGGTGTCTGCTTGTGTGACTCTGGGTCAAGAATGTGTTTGCAGCTTTTCAGAATTTCCCCGGGTCCACCCCCCAGATGAGGTGGGCATGCTGTCAGTGACAGCTATTTCTCAATAATTAAGTTGAGGAGACATTTGCTTTCTTGTCATCGTTGCTGCTCAAAATAACGTGGGGACTCCTCGGCGTTTGATGCTGGATTCTGGGTAGTTATCATTGTCGTGGAACGCAGTTTCGCGGCAGAGTTTATGGGGGAAATACGCGAGGCGTTGACTATTTTATCAGTGATTTATTGCAAAAACGCGAATTCCCTCTTCCCAAAACTACACCACCACTGTGAATTCTTTTGATCGAGGTCGAAATAACATTTCAGAGAATGGCAAACTAAAGAGTCTATGATGTTTAAAGAGAGTTCTTTTGAGTCTCTGGGGTCTGAGTTAACAGTTCGTCAGCTACTCACAGTCTGTAGCTTGGTAGGGAGTCCCTTTCTCCCGGTGAGGGTCCAGGTATGTGCAGGCTCCCAGCCTCTGCGGCTCGGCGTGTCCGCCCGAGGCGAGGCTAGATCGGCAATCAGTCTGTTGTCGTTAGAAGTCCGAGGAAGGACAAGACGAGGGTGAGGTCCAGAAGGGAAAAAAAACAGAAAGGCTGGAAAAACCCAGAAGGGCGCCTCGATCCTGGCCTGTCCACCATTTTTATAATGTTCAAATAGGACTTGCCCACTAGTTCGGACCACTTTTACGTTGTTCACATACATTGGCAAAAAACAGTAAGCAACTTATACAATTGGACAACATTACCTAAACAATATAAAGACCACTCCTCAGGCCAGCCCACCTGCAGGTGCTGGGCAGGCCTAAGATAGTCGTTTCTACTAACCAAAACAATACCCTGTTGTCTGGAAAGCAAGGCCAAGTGAAAGGGAAACATGGCCAGTGTTTACCTTTCACTTACCCTAGGGAGAAATCTTCCCATGAGACTGAAAGATTGTTTTGGTTTTTTCGATGCTTCTGGCTTTTAATGTGAGGCATTAGAAACTACACAATATAGCAAAAGCTTAGAGAGCTTTTGCTACTCTCCATGACATACTCCACCCCCTGGCTCACATTAAGCCAAGAATCGAAAAAGCAAAAATGATATACAACTTATATTTAACCATTAACATAACTAATACATAAGCATAACTCTAATTTAAACTAACTTAATACTTATGCCCACCCCCCTGAATAAACAAAGCTTTATTGAATATTTACAAAGCAGAAAACCTGGTATATGCAAAAGCAGTTCAGAAGTCTGGGAGAATCCATCGTGCACTGATCCGATGAGTTTTCCCACTTACATCAGTTGCTTCCCAAGCATACAACCCATTTGGTTTTGTCAGGGTCATAGGCACAACTCCAATTGAAGGTAAGTTTACCATTACTGGCTGTCCCACCTGTAACTTGTGTAATGACTGTTGAGAGTGCTGAGATTTATCTGGTGGATGACTAACATTCTCCACTGGATTGTCAGGACAAAATGCCCTTATTTTAGGACTACCATAATTACCCCATCTGTTGTTCACAATGAAAACTGCGTATGGTAAGCGTTTATCCCAGTTACCTTTGGATACCATGGCATGTTTCTTAATTAAAGCATTTGTTCTCTCTACAATACCATTAGCTTGAGGATAATAGGGAGTATGGAATACCCATGTAATCCCCTCACCCTTAGCCCAGTCTTGTACAGAAGATGCTGTAAAGTGAGATCCATTATCACTTTGGATGTACTCTGGCATTGGCAAGACACTAAACCACTGCTTCAAGACCTCAATAGTTTGAGCTCCTGTGGCAGCACTAGTTGCTGTAGCCATGACTAATCCTGAAACCACCTCCACCCCCACCAGTATGTATTTCTTCCCGTGTGAGGGCTTTAAGGGGCCCACATAGTCAATTTGCCATGTGCTCCATAACCTTTTGTCCCCTCTGATATGCTGTGCTGGAGCTAGATTGGGATGATTTGCTTTAAGCCTGATTCTACACTGTGGACAAGATGAAATGAGTTCCTTACAGGTACTCATAGAAACTGGCCATCCTCTAGACCTACACTCGAAGTAAAGGTCTGCTTCTCCTGAATGACCTCTTTTAATATGAAGCCACTCAGCTAATCTCCACCACTCTCTTTTCTCCTCATCCACTATGTTAATCTTTGCCAGGAAATCAGCTTGATTATTCCAGGCGGCAGCTGGTGTTTGCTTTTTGGAATGCCCTTCTACCCAACCAACCTTGAGGGGTCTGGATCGGCCAATCTCTAATAGCCTTTTCCAGTCTTCGACTCTCCAGACTTCCGCACCTGATACCTTCCACTGATTCGCTTCCCACTGGCAAATCCACTCAGTGGCGCCTTTGAACGTGGAATAAGAATCAGTGTAAATAGTTGTTGCTCCATTCTCGGCTGCTAGCATGAGAGCACGCAACTCCCCTACCTGTGCACTGCCATCACCTTCTTCAGTGATGGTCCGGCCTGCAGCAATCTCCAAGGCAGCGGCTTTGTAGTGCCACTTCGCCCCCACCCTCCGAGAGGATGCATCTGTGAACCACACTCCCGATTTGTCGGAGTCTGCGGTCATCTCTAGGGCTACCTGAATAGGAGAAGGCTTATATGGCTGACCAAGCAGAGCTTTATCAGGATTTATGGGTTGCTGAAGTTTGGATACCTTTGTAGGTCCCTCTTTCAGCGGCATCAGCTGTGAAATTCCCTCTAAGTAGGCATACCACTTTCTAACAGTAGCCTTTTGGGCAATTCCTTCTGGTGGAGGAGATCCTTTAAGGATCATTTTTAGCAGAGGAAATGGGCCTTGCACTACAACATCTTGTGTAGTACGAAGCTTCTCTGCTTCCTTAACAGCTCGAGTTAGGGAAAGAAGTCCCTTTTCCCAATCCGAGTACCGAATCTCGGCTTCTTTGAATGCTGTTGAGGAAAACATGAGAGCTCTACTAGGACCATTGGGTCCTCTCTGGAAAATTCCACAGTATGAGGCATCCACGGAGAAACCCCATTCAGCCCTCAGGGCATCTTTTGGGTGCAAGGGCCCCAACTTCTGATATGCCTTTAGTTCATCCTTGAGAAACCTCAGGCTATCAGAATGTTCTGGAGTCCAATCCCAATGCTTGTTCTTCTTAAGCAAATCATACAGAGGACGGGCAATTACAGAGAAACCTGGAATATGTTTCCTCCAGTAACCCAGAGTACCCAACAACTGTTGTAACTCTTTTCTATTTTGGGGTATTTGGCCCTTTTCAATGCTCTGAAGAGTGTCGTCTGGCACAGACACTGCACCTGCTACTCACCATGATCCCAGGAATTTTACCTCTTGACTTGGACCCTGACACTTTTCCTTTGGAATGGTCAAACCCTGGCTAGTCAACAGCTCTCGGATATTCTCAGCCACTGCACCAACTTGCTCCTTATCATTCCCTCCCACCAAGATATCATCAATGTAATGGTACATCTTAACATCCTTAGGAAGTTGAACAGTGTCAAGCAAAGTTGCAAGTGCATTGTGTGCAATGGTTGCGCTGTGTTTGTACCCTTGTGGAAGACTGTTGAATGTGTACTGAATACCTTGCCAGGTAAAAGCAAACTGTGGTTTGTCCTCTTCTCTCAATGGCACCATGAAGAACATGTCCTTCACGTCTAGAGTCGCCATCCAGGTGTGAGAAGCCGCTTGGATTGCTGTCACTGTGGATGAAAGACTAGGAACTGCTGCAGTAAGAGGAGGAGTGTTACTATTTAGTTTCCGGAAATCTACTGTCAATCTCCATCGGCCATTCTGTTTTCGGACTGGCCAAACAGGTGAATTGTAAGGAGAATGAGTTCTAGTGATAATCTGTCTCTTCTCAAGATCAGCTATCACTTCAGTGATACCTTGCTTAGCTGCAGCTGGCAATGGATACTGTGCAACACAAGTAATGTGTGACTTTGGCAATGGAGGAGCTGTTTGCAATAAGCGAATGCAAGTACGGACTAACCTTTGCCTCTTATTCCTCACCTCATAAGCACCAAAGCTCCACAATGTTCCGTCAGGAAGATGCCATCTTCTACCTGCTAGAACATCAAATCCAAGGATATTATGTTTACACGAGCCCAATGCTAACTCTACCAGGGTACTTCTTTTCTCCCCAGGTAGCCACAGCTGTGCTTTGGCTAAATAGCATGTTTCAGGTTGCCCTGTAACACCTGTTATGTTTACCTTTCTCTGGGATGGCAAGATTTTCAGATGCTTTGCTAGTTGTGCATTTAGCACTGTAATTTGTGCACCTGTATCTATTAGGTATTTGACAGCAGCTCTAGTTGGTCCAGTAGGAATCATGATATAGGGTTCAGGGTTTTCAGACCATCGACATTCAGAAACAGAGCGATGAGTGTGGCCTGAATCATTCACCGCCACACCTAGTTTTTTGATTTGTTCTTATCTCCTCCCCGATCAGAAGAACCTGACTTGGGAGGAGACGTATTTGCAAAACCTTTCTTATGGTTTTGCTTCCCCTTTCCGTTACCATTGCCTTTCAGATGTTCTAATATCTTTTTAATATCAGATATGGATTTACTCATAGCACTGAGCTCAGTCTTCACAGGATCACGCTCTGCCTGTTTCTTCTGAAACACATCACGAGGTTTCACTGCATACTTCTGCTCCTGCAGTGGGATTACACCCTTACCATGAGAACTCGGTACCCAGATTACTCCAGATTCAGAGCGACGATTAAGTTCAGGGCTCCCCCTGGGACTTGATCGTGGGCTCGATCTTGGACTCTCATTAGGGTTACTAAATGTCCAGGCATGTCGCACTGCTTGGTGTTTTCCTCGTAATGCAGAGCCGCTCCTGCCTCCAGACTGCTTTTCCTTCTGAAAGACAGATTCTGGCACAGATAAAGGATCATGATAACCCATTTGTCTCCCTAGAGTGGCTAGTTCTTTAAGCACTTCCCTCCACGTAGGATGATGGACTACACTTTGTGAACTTTGCCCTTGCTCAGCATTCTGTTGCATCGCATCCTCAATTTGTTTCCTTATCCTAATGCCTTCAGCCTTTATGAAGCCAGGCATACCCCTTATCAGGGGCCCAAGCCTTTGTGGCTCTACCGGGGCATCCATTGCATGTGCATATAACCCCTTATGATTCACAGCTTGGATACAGACAACCACAGTAAATGCTTCATTTAACTCATCAGGGGATCTAATCCAAAACTCTGTAGGCTCACCCCTGTCTAAAGGCTCATAAGCACTAGCCCAGTGAAAGATCCTAGCACTCAATGCAAGGTCTCCCTCAGGACCATCCCCAAGAAATACCTCGGATCCCCAGTTAGTTCTTCCCACCTCTTCACGAGATAAGACAATTGCTTCCGCCCCCCTTTGCACCACGCGATACACATACTCTATTATAGGTTCATTAGGCATGCGGGAATAAGTTTCCCTAAAATCATCTATCTGTGTTGCTGTGTACGGTTTGATTTTTGTGGTTGTTGTTTTGCCTCCTTTCGGTCCTTGCGTAGTTTCAGACGCAAAGAGAGGATTCACGGAGTAGGTTTTCATTTTGCCGTGCACCTCTTCCACTTCCGTGTCGCTATCAATAGACGTAGCTGCAGGCTGCGACGCGGCGTGGTGCTGCACAGGCATGCTGCTCAGCGCTGGCTGCTCGGGGCGTGGCGGTTGAGAAGATGGCGGTTGTTGTGGAGATGGCTGGGAAGATGGCGGCTGCGATGGCGCTGCCGACGGTTGGGCTTGAGACGGCATCGGGACCTGCTGGGAAGCTGGAACGGACTGAGATTGAGGAGACGGTTGTGCCGGGGAAAGCGGCACTGTAGCCGCTGCCTGCGGCATTGCGAGCGGTTGCTGCGGGACTTGTGGCTGCGACGGCGCTGGCCGCTGCTGTGTCTGGGCTATTGGCTCCGTTACTGTTAGTAACGGCGCTGCCGGCGGCTGTGGTGCCGGCATCTGCGGAGGCGTCAGAGGCTTCGCCGGCGGAATCACCGGGACTCGAGCCGGCTGCTGCGGCTGAAGCGGCGACGAAGGCAAAGCGGCGGCTGGCTGGACCGGCGGCAAGGTAGGCTGTCTGGCCACCTCCCGCGGGCATGTCGCCAATCCGTACTGTAAAGTCATCTCTGCCTTGACTTGCGGCTGAGGCTGTAACGGGGCTTGTGATGGCAATAGGGGTGGTTGTGCTGCTGTTTGAGAAGGCAGTGGCACAGGAACATGCCGCGGCGGCGACATTTCGAGAAGGTTCAGCTCGAGGTCCGGCGTACCAGCACGAGAGACCTTGGGCGGAGAGCGCAAGAGTTGCGACTCTTGGGTCTGAGAGGGGGTAGTTACTGAACCCCAATGAGCCCCCGGCTCTTTCCGGCGAACCACGGGCTGCGGTGACTTCTCAGGATGTATCGGGGTAAAAGCTGGCAAGCCTAAGTAACCGGTTGACTCCCGGGTTCAGGTCGAGGGCTGAGGAGTTTCTGTCCGAGACCTGATACGCGACCGCGGCTGCGGCGTGTCCGCGCGGGAACTAACGGTTGACTGCATTCGCGGAGTACTTGAACTGCTCCCGGACCGCGACTTTTGTCTTAGTAACCTGTCTAACTTTTCCTCCATATTTCTCATCCTGTCTTCAGTCACAGCGGGCTCTGCGCGAAAACCCAAGTTTTGCCTGACAGCGTCTCTCAACATCGCCTCTCTCTCACTCTGCAGCGACTTGATTTCCTGCCGCGCCTTCTCCAAATGCAATTCTTGCCGGGCATTCTCCGCGTTCAGCTTTTTGACCTCTGACTTCCAAACATCAATCTCATGTTTACCAGCCTCTATATCAACTTGAGACCTGAACACGCCAACGCCCAGCTTTAAAAAACTTTCTTTGTCAACTCTCTCGACATCTTTAAAAGCTTCGTAGAGAGACACGATAATATCAGCTGATCTAGCATTTATCTGCTCTAAAGGCTCACTCGCCGTTGCTGTCACAGCTTTCCTTAGACTTGCCGATTCGAAAGCGGAAGCAAACCTGGCATACAGGGCGTCTGCGGTATCTGGCAGTCTGGCATCTCCTGCTGCGGGAGAACTCCTTCCGAACTGAGCCATTTTTAAATTTTTAACTCTGCTGTATTTACATGTACCTCAATCCCACTTCTGACACCATTTCTGTCGTGGAACGCAGTTTCGCGGCAGAGTTTATGGGGGAAATACGCGAGGCGTTGACTATTTTATCAGTGATTTATTGCAAAAACGTGAATTCCCTCTTCCCGAAACTACACCACCACTGTGAATTCTTTTGATCGAGGTCGAAATAACATTTCAGAGAATGGCAAACTAAAGAGTCTATGATGTTTAAAGAGAGTTCTTTTGAGTCTCTGGGGTCTGAGTTAACAGTTCGTCAGCTACTCACAGTCTGTAGCTTGGTAGGGAGTCCCTTTCTCCCGGTGAGGGTCCAGGTATGTGCAGGCTCCCAGCCTCTGCGGCTCGGCGTGTCCGCCCGAGGCGAGGCTAGATCGGCAATCAGTCTGTTGTCGTTAGAAGTCCGAGGAAGGACAAGACGAGGGTGAGGTCCAGAAGGGAAAAAAAACAGAAAGGCTGGAAAAACCCAGAAGGGCGCCTCGATCCTGGCCTGTCCACCATTTTTATAATGTTCAAATAGGACTTGCCCACTAGTTCGGACCACTTTTACGTTGTTCACATACATTGGCAAAAAACAGTAAGCAACTTATACAATTGGACAACATTACCTAAACAATATAAAGACCACTCCTCAGGCCAGCCCACCTGCAGGTGCTGGGCAGGCCTAAGATAGTCGTTTCTACTAACCAAAACAATACCCTGTTGTCTGGAAAGCAAGGCCAAGTGAAAGGGAAACATGGCCAGTGTTTACTTTTCACTTACCCTAGGGAGAAATCTTCCCATGGGACTGAAAGATTGTTTTGGTTTTTTCGATGCTTCTGGCTTTTAAGTGAACATGAAGACACAAAGAGCTGAGTCATAAGGACACCTGAGGAAGACTCGTTACTTCAGCCTCACGACCCCCAGGAGGATTAGCATGCATGCGCAAAAGTTCCAGGAAAAACTGCAACCGTTTTGGGAAATGATAAAATATGGATTAAACTGCTTTATGAATATGTATCTGAGCGGGAAATAAAAACCCTGCAACCGCGTGTGTACAGTGTGCAGCTGTGGAGATAAACTCCCCTGCGCCCAGCGCTGCTCCTTGCTTGCCAAAATAAAACTCCTTAAACTTATCTCTAAGGTTTTGGTGGCTCAATTTTAACAATTTGGGGGCTTGTCCGGGATCACCAGAACTCTGCACACTAAGTACCTAGGACAGAAAGGTGCACCTCTGCCACTTTTGGCGGACCCTCCTACCGCACTTTGGCTGTGAACTGACAGTGACATTTTAGACCCAGAAAGGCAAGCAAGGGAAAAAAAAAAAAAAAAATACCACATTGCGAATTCACTGGCTAGAAGACACATGAAGACCTGTACTTCTGCGCTTAGGTCCAAACGAAGAAGCCTTGGAGTGTGAGTATAAAGCGTATTCCGTTCAGTTGGGTGGGATTCGGCTGTCTGAAAGTGCGTGAGTGAGACGGAACGCAGTTCCGAAGCGAATGCGGAGGTTTTTCAATACCACGGTTCCAATCCCTCGTGAGAGGCTTGGCTGGTGAAACACCGAAGTGAGTGCAAACGCGATTGGACAGCCATGGGACAAACTGCTTCCAAGGGGCAGGAGGATAGGAAGGGACCCAAAAGTTCAAAAAAAAAGATTACCAGACATTCCCCCAGAGAGTCCGTTAGGGACAAAGATTGTAAACTGGAATAATAAAGGGTCCCGAAAAGATAAAACAAAGGAAAAGTTAGTCTACTATTGTATGGAAGTGTGGCCAAAAGAACCCCTAAGGCCAAACATATACTGGCCAATCTTCGGTTCCTCTGAGGACTGGATTTTTCAAGCTCTAATGCTACATGTAAACTCCAAGAAACCTTTTAATCAGGAGGGAAGTGATTATGCAGCCCTATGGTTACTAGAAAATAAAGAGGAAACAACAGAAGTTTATGCCTTGAAAGAACAGGGGAAAAGAGAGGAGAAATAAAAGAAAAAAGAGTGGGACCCATTAGGCAATCTGCCCCCACCATACAGACCGCAACACAACCAACAACGGTTACCAAACCCCAGTGCACCGCCGATACCACAGATACCCCCAGTATCGGGAGAAGATCAGCCAATAGCAAACCGGACCCGAAGACAGATTCAAGAAGAAATCAAAGCAGGGATGTATCCCCTACAAGAAGTACCCCTAGGAGGGAACCAAGGGGGAATAGGCTTTGTAGCAGTTCCACTGAACTCCTCAGATGTCATAGGATTTAAAAAAGAAATGGGGAATCTCTTGGAGGATCCCCTGGGGGTGGCTGAAAGGTTAGATCAGTTTTTAGGACCCAATACTTATACCTGGGAAGAGATACGGTCAATCTTAGGGATCCTCTTTACTACAGAGGAGAGAGGAATGATTAGGCAAGCAGGTATGAGAATATGGGAAAGACAAAACCAGGCGGGCCCCCCAGGTGATCAAAAATGGCGAAATGTTGATCCACATTGGGACCATCAACAGGTACAGGGGCGGCAGAATATGAGAGACTTACGGACCTTATTAATCCAGGGAATAAAAGAGGCGGTACCTAGGGGGCAGAATATAAATAAGGCCTTTAGTGAACAACAAGGCAAAGAGGAATCCCCCACAGAATGGCTAGAAAGATTGAGAAAAAGTTTATAGATGTACTCTGGCATAGATCCAATTTCACCTGCTGGAGTGGCCCTTTTAAGAACACAATTAGGAGGAAATTAGAGAAACTAGAAGATTGGCAAGATAGGGGTCTGGAAGATCTTTTGAGAGAAGCACAGAAGGTATATGTGAGAAGAGATGAAGAAAAACAAAAGGCAAAGGCAAAAATTTTTGTAGCTGCTATGAGAGAAAGCCGACAAGGAAAAGGTGTAAGGACACAAGAGAAACCCCTAAGAAGCCATCAACAAGACGGCGGGACAGACACAAAAAAGCAGGAACCTCCTGTGTGCTACTACTGCAACAAGAAGGGACACATCCAAAGAAATTGCAGAAAAAAGAAACAGGATGAGGAGATGTTCCAGGAATAGGGCGTCAGGGGCTCTACCTCCTGGGGACCCCAGAACATCGAGAGCCCTTGATAAAATTATTAGTAGGTCACCAGAGAGAAGTGGTGGAATTTTTAATTGACATTGGAGCAGAAAGAACAACTGTAAAGAGCATTCCTAAGGGAATAGAGAAAGGAAAGAAAACTTTAACAGTAACAGGGGCAAAAGGGGAACCCTTTAAGGTCCCCATATTAGAAAATGTAGTAATTGAAACTGATAAAAGAATAGAATTGAATGACCTGCTATGGTTGCCTGAAATAGAATATAACTTTTTGGGAAGGGACTTACTGTCAAAACTAGGGTTAGAAATAAAAACCAAGAAAGGAGAATGGGACGTTAAGATTTATGTGCTCACGAGGGAGGATGAGGAAATGATAAACCCACTAGTATGGCATAAAGGAGAGGAGGCAGGTCGAATAGATATGGAGCCTATCCGGGTGGAGTTATCAGACCCCCAAAACCCGGTTCGTGTGAAGCAGTATCCCATATCTTTAGAAGGCAGGAAGGGATTAAAGCCAGTGATAGACTGGCTCCTGAAACAGGGCTTACTGGAACCCTGTATGTCTCCCCATAATACCCCCATTTTACCTGTAAAAAAGCCAGATGGAACATACAGGCTTGTACAGGATCTGAGAGCAGTGAACCAGAGAACACAGACAAAGTTCCCTGCAGTCCCTAATCCATATACCCTGGTGAGCTGCTTGTCTCAGGAATACCAGTGGTATAGCGTTATAGATTTGAAGGATGCATTTTGGGCCTATGCCCTGGAGTCCTGTACCCCGGAGTCCTGTACCCCTAAATTCCTCTCCTGCCCGGACTTCGGGGGAAAGGGGAAAAGCCGCCTGGTTTCCCCCCCCTTCACGGCTGCAGGACTGCCCCGTGAGTTCCCACGCTGGAGCCAGGCTGGGATTGGCCGTGCGCTTTCGTGCCTAAGGTGTGGTAACTCTGCCCTTTGTCTAGCGAAGGTTATAAATATTGAGGGTCTTCCCGCCTTTGGGGTTCCCGCTTTGGATTTTGCCCGTGCCTGGACGTATGTGTCTGCCTGAGCTCACACACTCCCCTCAGCTGGACTGCAGAGACCTTCAGGAATTCGCTTTCCTACTGACACCTTTGTGTGCCTAACGACCCTTAACGACCCTTAACGACACCTGCAGCCGCTGGAAAGGAAGAGGAACATAGACTGCACGAGCCAGCCTGAGTGAGTTATTTGGATTAGCTTAATTTAGTAAGAAACCGCTATTAATTAATAGCTGAGTCCTTTTCCAACTTCTGACTTCCAATATAGTCAGATTATTGATGGTATCCTTGTAGATTAATTCTCATGTAACTGAACCTGTTTATTAAACGAAATTAATCTTTGTATATATAGTTGTGGGGCGGGTTTTTGGGAAAAATAAAAAATATCTATTTTTGATAAATTCTCGACTCGGCCACGTATTCCTGCCCTCCGCAACAGCCTGCCCATTAGATGAAGCATCCCGAGATTATTTTGCTTTTGAATGGGAGGATCCAGAGACTGGGAGGAAGCAGCAGCTAAGGTGGACTGTACTACCCCAAGGGTTCACAGAGTCACCTAACTTATTCGGACAAGCTCTGGAAAAGATATTAGAAAAGGTAGATTTACATCCAGAGGTAAAATTATTGCAATATGTGGATGACTTGTTGCTCGCTGGAAAATACAAATCAATAGTAAAGGAAAACACAATTAAGTTGTTGAACTTCTTGGCCCAAAATGGACTCAAAGTATCTAGAGGAAAACTCCAGTATGCAGAACAGGAAGTGAAATACTTGGGACACTGGCTGACCAAAGGAGAAAAGAGGTTAGACTCAGAAAGAGTGGCAGGGATCCTGGGTCTTAAACCTCCTCGATCCAAGAAGGAAGTAAGACAACTATTAGGCTTGTTGGGATATTGCAGACAATGGATTGAAGGATACTCAGAGAAAGTTAAATTTCTCTATGAAAAGCTACTGGGAGAAAAAGTAACATGGAAGGAAGAAGATGAACAAAGGCTAGAGAAAATTAAGACTTTGCTAATCCAGGCACCAGTGCTTAGTTTACCAGATTTGGAGAAACCTTTCCTCCTATTTGTAAATGTAAGTGAGCAAACAGCATATGGAGTGTTGGTCCAGGACTGGGCTGGAATGAAGAAACCTGTAGCTTACTGTTCCAAATTATTAGACCCTGTCAGCAGAGGATGGCCTGCATGTGTACAATCCATAGTGGCCACAGCTTTATTAGTATAAGAGGCTAGAAAGATAACTTTTAATTCTCCTCTCAAGGTATTTACCCCACATAATGTAAGGGGAATTCTACAACAAAAAGTGGAAAAGTGGTTAACAGATAGCAGGATGCTTAAATATGAGGCAATACTCATAGATTCCCTTCAATTAGAATTAGGAGTTAAAGGGGCCCAAAACCCAGCTCAGTTTTTATTTGGGGAACCCAGCTCAAAGTTAGAGCATGATTGTCTTAAAGTGATAGAACTGGAGGTGAAGGTGAGGTCTGATTTAAAGGATTGTGAGCTCAGAGAAGGGGAGAAATTATTTATAGATGGATCTTCAAGAGTGATAGGAGGACAACGAAAGTCAGGGTATGCGATTGTGGGAATGGAATCAGGACCCCTGAGCCCTGGGTGGTCAGCTCAGGCTTGTGAATTATATGCTTTATGTAGAGCATTGGAACTTCTAGAAGGAAAAGTGGGAACAATATATACAGACTCTAAATATGCCTTTGGAGTAGTACATACCTTTGGAAAAATCTGGGAAGAAAGGGGACTGGTTAACACACAAGGGAAAGGACTAATCCATCAAGAACTGGTAACGAGGGTGTTGAAAGCCTTAAGAAAACCCTTATAGATTGCTGTGGTCCATGTTAAGGGACACCAAAAAGGGACTAGTTACCAAATTTGAGGAAATAATTTGGCTGATGAGGCAGCAAAACAGGCCTCCTTAGGAAAATCACACAGTATGATCAGTCTATTGGAAACAGAGGTAGGAAACACAGAAGAATTAAAATTTACTAAGGAAGAGTTAAAGAAGATAGAAACTATTGGTACTTTAGAGGGAGGAAGATGGAAGATACCAGATGGACGAGAAGTGATTCCAAAGGCCTTAGCCCGGCCGATTTTAGAGAGAATTCATGAAAAAATACATTGGGGTGCAAAGGCCTTGGGAGACCACATACTTAAATGATATGGGTGTGTGGGGATTTTTGAAATAGCAAGACAAGTCACAGACAGGTGCCTAATCTGCAGGAAAACCAATCATAATCATTCTAGGCAGGTGGCATGAGGGGGAAGGACAATCGCTTATCGACCCTTCGAGAAAGTTCAAATTGATTTTACTGAATTACCAAAGGTAGGAAGAATCAAATATCTATTGGTCATAGTAGACCAGCTGACAGGATGGGTAGAAGCCTTCCCATCAGCACGGGCAACTGCAGCAGTGGTAGCAAAGTTCCTGCTGGAACAAGTGAATTCCAGATATGGAGTAATACAAGTAATAGACTCAGACCAAGGTTCACATTTTACTTCCAGAGTAAATAGACTTCTAAGTGATGCGCTGGGGATCCGGTGGGAATACCATACACCTTGGCATCCTCAGAGTTCAGGCAAAGTTGAAAGAATGAATCAAACTCTGAAACAGCAGTTAACCAAATTGATGATAGAAACTCAGCTTTCTTGGGTCAAGTGCCTTCCCTTAGCATTACTAAATGTATGAACACAACCCCAAAGTGAGATGGGATTGCCAGCATACGAGATGATGTTTGGAATGCTTCTGTGTTCCCTTGAGCAGGAGTGCCTTTGGATGGCATGTCAGTAACCTGCCTTTTAATCAACCAGGTTGGAAGAGACCTCCAAGATCATCCAGTCCAACCTATCACCCAGCCCTATCCAATCAACTAGACCATGGCACTAAGTGCCTCATCCAGTCTTTTCTTGAAGACCCCCAGGGACAGTGCCTCCACCACCTCCCTGGGCAGCCCATTCCAATGGGAAATCACTCTGTGAAGAACTTCTTCCTAATATCCAGCCTATACCTACCCTGGCACAACTTGAGACTGTGTCCCCTTGTTCTATTGCTGGTTACCTGGGAGAAGAGGCCACCCCCCATCTGGCTACAATGCCCCTTCAGGTAGCTGTAGACAGTAATAAGATCACCCCTGAGCCTCCTCTTCTCCAGGCTAAACAGGCCCAGCTCCCTCAACCTCTCCTCATAGGATTTGTGCTCCAGGCCCCTCACCAGCTTTGTTGCCCTTCTCTGGACATGTTCCAGCACCTCAACATCCTTCTTGAATTGAGGAGCCCAGAACTGGACACAGTACTCAAGGTGTGGTCTGACCAGTGTTGAGTACAGGGGAAGAATAACCTCCCTTGTCCTACTGGCCACACTGTTCCTGATGCAGGCCAGGATGCCATTGGCTCTCTTGGCCACCTGGGCACACTGCCATATACTCAGGGGATGCCTATGAATGAAAAGCTAGTTGGAGACTTCAATATCTCTAAATATGTCAAAGCCTTGGCAGAAAGAATAAAGGAGCTCAGAGATATTGGTGTTTTAAATCAAACACCACCCTTCCCAGTGCACAACATTAAACCAGGAGAAAAGGTGCTGATAAAAACTTGGAAAACTGAACCTCTAGTCCCACAATGGGAAGGACCCTTTGAAGTCTTGCTAACCACTGACACAGCAGTAAGGACTGCAGAAAAGGGATGGACCCATATCTCCCGGGTCAAAAAGAGTAAATCTAGTTGTGGGTGGCAGGTAACTTTGACACCGGGGGAGACAACCATTAAATTAAAGAGGAAGACCGAATAAGTTATGAAAGACTGCCAAGGAAACTTCAACCCCTCCTGAGGAAAATATTAAGGATTCATGGGTATGGAAGATCTTGATGATCTTTATCGAAATCCACAAAGATGGTTAAGGAGGGGAGAAAACCTAAAACCAAATTTTAATCTAAAATAGAACAAAAACTATGTAAGCATTGTGAACACAAGATTGAATGGTGCAGATTGTGTGTAAGACACTGATGGGAACCTAAAGATGAACTCCTGAAGGAAGGAAGGAGTTTGTAAGGATAAAAAGCAGTTAGAGAAATTTAAGAGCAGAGGAGAAACTTTAAAATAACCTGAAAATTTCTTTAACTCCATATTGGGGAAGCCATTTCTTGTTTCACCTATCACAGAAATCATCATCTGGACGGCTGAGAAAAGGTGGACACACACCTCCTGAGGAAAAGGACATCCCCAACTCGCTGATCCCATGTACAGAAAAAGGGGTGCAATTAGGTTTTTTTGTATATGCCAAACATGTAAGATCTCTATATATGTGTGAGCTGTAATGAAAATTGGTGGCACCATTGTAGGCATAACTGCCTCCCACAAGGGTACTGGGGTTTAAGTAAAAATAAAAGGGGAATTAACTGATAGCACACTGGACAATTTGAAGAGATAAGAATAATATCATCTAGATACCTAGGGTAGTGAAGAATTACAGATAGAAGAGCAAGAGTGTGGAGGTATTGTGCAAGCTAAGAGTGAAGAAGACACACGGAGAGGAGAGCCTCTAAATCCCCTGAAGAATACCCTTGCTGTCAAGAAGATGATATACCCCGTTGCTCGAAGAAACCGAGTAGACGGAGGAGACAGAGGGGTAAAAGTGTGGGGAATGGTTGGACTAATGCTTGGCCTCCTCAAGTTCGGGACTACAGATCCCTGCTTAAAATGTCACCAAACGGTGAAACACGGAAAACAAACTCTTGTCGCCTTTACCTCCCACACCCATATTAATGCAGCTTGTTATAACAAGCAACAATTAGAAACTTGCACGATAGGAGGATGCAGCTTTTGGGTAGGCCATAACCTAGCAATAGGGGGCATACATAATGGTCAGAGTTGTCCCAGGGGGGAGAAAATACTATGCTTTACTAAGGAAGGAATGTGGGGTCTTAGTGATGGAGGAGGAGTCCAGGATCACTGCAAAGAAGAATTAGTTAGAAATAGGACTAAAACTTTGAAGAAACTACTGAACCCTAGAACAGGTCAAAGTAGGCTCTATGAAAGTGTAAAGAAAATTTTAGGAGAGGTCAAGGACCATTCTGTCAGGGCTAATCTGTTTATAAATTTAATGGAAGAAATAGCAAAAGAATTAAATGTAACCTCGTGTTGGATCTGCGGGGGTACCCAAATGACGGAGCAATGGCCGTGGAAAGGAGAGTCGTTAACCCCAGCCCAGCTGCTCGAGTGGAACCGGACCAAGGTCCTTAAAATTGGTGGACAACAGACCTGGAAAGATGATGAATGGCCCGCAGAAAGAATTATTGACTACTATGGACCAGCCACATGGGCTCAAGATGGGACCTATGGCTATAGAACACCTATCTATATGTTAAACCAAATAATTAGGTTACAAGCTGTAGTAGAAATAACTTCCTATCAAACTGCAGAAGCTCTGAAATTAGTGGCTAGACAACTCTCCCAAACAAGAGCAGCTGTATATCAACATTGAGTAGCCATAGATTACCTATTAGCTGAGGAGGGAGGATTCTGTGGAAAATTTAACATGTCAGAATGTTGCTTAGAAACAGATGACAATGGGAAAGCAATTACTAAGTTAGCAGAAGAAATCAAATGGATAGCACACATACCGATTCAAAAATGGAACTCTCTTTTAAAAGATGACTGGTGGAATAACTTATTTGGGGGAGCTTGGTGGAAACGAGTGGGGTTTATTCTGTTATGTGTATTTGGAGGATTGATATTCTTGCCATGCATGATCCCTTGCTTTATTCGCTTGATCCAGTCAACAGTACAAGAAATGCAGGTGACAGTACCTCATGGAGATAGAGGGGGGTCAGGTGTAAAGGTGTATGTTCTCAGGAAAAAGAAAGAAGGGAGTCAAAGTCAAGTGGAAAGAGTACTTGGAAGAATGGAAGCATTGACACGGGTAAAAATGATCAAAAAGGAAATGGGGGACTGTGAAAAATAGTCCCCGTGTCAATATGAGACAGGGCAGAATAGAATATAAAAATATGAGAAAAAAAAATATGACAATATGAGAATGGCAAAGCAGGGTGTGTCGGAGCTAACTAAGGTGGAGACGTTGAAAGCTACGAGCGATAACACAAAACACTGTGGAACAGGGCTGTGTCAGAGCTAAGGAAGCTGGAGATGTTGGAACCTACGAGTGATAACAGAAAGTGCTGTGAAGAGATAGCAACCTGTCAATGGGGGAAGTGAACAAAACCGGGGTGTGCCAGGGCTAACTGAAGCAAAGCCAGGGACGAATGATAACAGAAAAGCACTATGAGCATGGTAGATAAGAAACTAAAAAGCGCGTGAACATGAAGACACAAAGAGCTGAGTCATAAGGACACCTGAGGAAGACTCGTTACTTCAGCCTCACGACCACCAGAGAGACCCCCAGGAGGATTAGCATGCATGCGCAAAAGTTCCAGGAAAAACTGCAACCGTTTTGGGAAATGATAAAATATGGATTAAACTGCTTTATGAATATGTATCTGTTAAAATTGAGCCACCAAAAACTTAGAGATAAGTTTAAGGAGTTTTATTTTGGCAAGCAAGGAGCAGCGCTGGGCGCAGGGGAATTTATCTCCACAGCTGCGCACTGTACACATGCAGCTGCAGGGTTTTTATTCCCCGCTCACATACATATTCACAAAGCAGTGTAATACATATTTTATCATTTCCCGAAAACAGTTGCAGTTTTTTCCTGGAACTGTTACGCATGCGTGCTAATCCTCCTGGGGTTCTCTCTGGTGGTCGTGAGGCTGAAGTAACGAGTCTTCCTCAGGTGTCTTTGTGACTCAGCTATTTGCGTCTTCACAGTTGCCTGCTTTACGGTCTTCTTATCTACCATGCTCATGGTGGTTTCTGTTCTCGTTCATCCCTAGCCTTGCTCAGTGAGCTCTGGCACACCCCTGTTTTGTTCATGTCCCCTATTCACAGGGGGCTATCTCTTCACAGCGCTTTCTGTTATCTCTCGTAGGTTCCAACGTCTCCAAATTAGTTAGCTCAGACACTCCCTGCTCTGCCATTCACATAGTGACATATTTTAATTTTCTCATTTTCTTATATTCTGCTTTGCCATTCTTTTATTGACACGGGAACCATTTTTCACAATCCCCCATTTTCTTTTTGATCATATTTACCCGTGTCAATGCTTCCGTCCTTCTAAGTACTCTTTCCACTCGACTTCGACTCTCTTCTTCTTCCTCTTTCTTGAGGACATACGTTTTTATGCCAGACCCTCCCCAGTCTCCCTGCATTTCTTGTACTGGTGTCTGGATCAAGCAAATAAAGCAAGGAATTATGCATATCAATCCTCAAAAAAACCCCACATAAAATAAACGCCACTTGTTTCCATTAAGCTTTTGATAACAGAAAGAAGGCTGGTTATATTAATCCAATAGTACAGACCCTCTTCAACTTTCCTGGCAATTCTGCATAGGCCCTCTTTCCACAAACCCAGAATAACCCATCTGGCACTTGCCTTGCAGAATCACTCCTTTGAGGGTTTTCCCAAAAATTCTTTAGTCCAATTATCTCCATAAAAGAGTTACTGTTATTTTGTGAATGATAACACATAGTTTCGTTATTACAATTCTTATCCCAATACCCCTTAGGGCTATGTGGCCACCAATGTGAGGCAGAACTACTATTAGTTGTTAACAGGTTCCTACAACCTAATTCTCTTACCCTTTTTGGAATACATCTCCTTTTTGCTTAATACAGCAATGCTCAATTACCTCATTGTTTAACATCCATCCTTCAGGACATGTGATTCTGTAACCTCAGTCTGGTTCCACTCACTGGGCTGGGGTTAACAACTCTTCTTACCACGGCCATTGTTCTGTCATTTGGGTACCCTATTGCTAGGTTGTGGCCCACCCAAAAGCTGTGTCCCCCTAAGGAACAAATTTCTAATTGTTGCATATTATAACAAGCTGCATAAATATGGGTGTGGGAGGTAAAGGCAACAAGAGTTTGTCTTCCATGCTTCACCGTTTGGTGGCATTTTAGGCCGGGACCTGTAGTCCCAAACCTGAGGAGGCCAAGCATTTGTCCAGCCATTCCCCACACTTTTACCCCTCTGTCTCCTCCGTCTACTCGGTTGCTTCGAGCAACGGGGTATATCATCTTCTCGACAGCAAGGGTATTCTTCAGGGGACTTAAGAGCTCTCCTCTCCAGGTGTCCTCTTCACTCTTGGGTTGCACAGTACCTCCACACTTCTGCTCTTCTACCTGTGTATCTAGTTGATATTGTTCCTATCTTTTCAAATTGTCCAGTGTAATATCAGTTAATTCTCCTTTCAATTTTACTTAAACCCCAGCACCCTTGATAGGGGCAGTTATACCTACAATGGTGCCACCAATTTTCATTGCAACTTACATATACATATATAAAGATCTTACATGCTTGGCATAAAAAAAAACAAAAACCAATTGCACCCCTTTTGTATACATATGATCAGCGAGTTGGGGATGTCTTCTCCTCGGGAGGTGTGTGTCCACCTTTTCTCAGCCATCCAGATGGTGATTTCTGTGATCGGTGAAACAAGAAATACCCTCCCCAACACAGAGTTAAAGAAGTTTCTTTTCAATTTCTCATTAATCAAGTTATTTCCAGTCATAGTCTGATGTAGAACTATATTCCAGCTTTACTCATTTCTATACAGGCTTTTCTCTCTTTTCCCCACATCAGGGAAACTTACATGCTCAATTTTAACATATCTGAGCGGGAAATAAAAACCCTGCAACCGCGTGTGTACAGTGTGCAGCTGTGGAGATAAACTCCCCTGCGCCCAGCGCTGCTCCTTGCTTGCCAAAATAAAACTCCTTAAACTTATCTCTAAGGTTTTGGTGGCTCAATTTTAACACTTATGTTGCAGGGATTGTTATCAAAAATGTTTCTAATCTCCAGCTTTTTCATCTGCTGCAGGCATTGATTTTTCTTTTAAATAACTGACTCTTCGGTCCATGTTCTAGATACAAACTTTAAGGGACCTTTGCCAAGAAACATGATTGGTTTGATTTTGGGAAGGTCATCAACTAACTTTAACAGTTCTTTTTGTGCTGCCTGGGGTTGTTGATAATGATGCTAAAGAAGTAAAGATAATGGTCTGAACGCCGCCCCCACCCTGTATAGTTACAGAAAACAGCCGTGTACCTCAATTGTTTTTGTTTCCTAAATATCCTTTTAATCCTGCAACTACAGTAGAAGCGGGTGGGGCTTCCAGAAATTTATTGGACTCAATCGCTGTCCAGTGAAAGGCCAGTTCAAAAATGTGTGGTAAAAAGAGCAGAACAACAATTTGCTCTCAATGGTATCATTGATACTGGTGGGGATGTCACCGTCCTTTCATTTGCTAAGTGGCTTCCAGTGTGGCCGCTGACAAAGCTATCACAGCCTCTGGCAGGAATAGGGGGTTGGGGAGGAGTCAGCAGAGCATGGACTCAATACAGCTCGGGCAAGGACACATTGTCCCCTCCTTTAGCCCCTGGAAGGGCTCAAACAATAATACCTCAGAAGGTGCAGCTTCAAACTGTCATAAATAACAGGCACAAACTGGTGTTCATGCAAGTTAAGGCTTTAATAAAGTTGCAGGAATCAAGCAATTTTACAGGCCTGGGTGCGAGGAGAGACTCTGATCTACCCCAACACACACCCTTTGCCTTCATTTTTCTCTTTTTATACCCTATTCTATTACATATTTAGTAAGTTCTAAGAAAAGGTTGGGTTTTTCTTTATCAGTTCTTAGGAATGTGAGATGTCTCTTCCACACAGGTCTCCTTTTATCCGGTGGTCCCTCTGGTAATCTTTGATGAAGTAAGAGGTCTTGCTTAAGTGTCTTCAAAGTCCTGGTTCTTCTATTTGCTCATACAGGAAATGTGGCACCAGGAGGAATGCATTTCCATTTAAATATGCAAAAGACTATCTCTTCCACATGCCTCCCTCCTTTGCCAATCTAATTACTCTTATCTTTAAGCTTATTGAGATGGTGGTGCAAGCAGGAATGCAGTTTCATTCAAACCCCCCCCCTTCCTCCTTGTCTGTGACCTCTTGCCACGAATTGATCGGATCAAACATATGATTCTATATATATTTCTCACAAAACTCAAACAACCAATTTACATCATGTTCAAAAATTACTGGGATCTATAAATTGGCTCGGACCTCTTCTGGGCATTCCCAATTCTGATTTAACTCCCTTGCTTGAACTTTTGAAAGGAGACACTAGCCTGACAGCGCCCAGATGCTTATCAAAAACAGCTAAAGGAGCACTTTGAAAAGGCTTGTGAAGCCACTCAGTGGCAGCAAACCCAAAGGTGGGACCCTGAGTTGTCGCTATCACTAATCAAACTATGGGGCAATGTGAAACCCTTAGGCCTTATCTTTCAATGGGATTCCAATCTAAAGGACCCATTGTTACTTACAGAGGCGGGGTGACTGCCTTCTCCTAAAGTTTTTTCTTTGCAGTGGCTCGGAAGAAGCAGCACTTTTCTTAAAGGGACCAGACTGAATTTCTAACAGATGCCTTGCAAATTAAAATCCTGACAATGTTTCTAATTTTGATTGTAATATATCTTAGAGTTTTAAGAGTTTGCTGGATAAGTTGTTAATTGCAATAGGACAAGTTTAGGAATAGTTTTAGCAGAATAATTGTAATAAGGCTTAAGTAATTAAAATAAAGTAATTAAGATAGAGTATATTAAGTAAGTGGTAAAATATAATGGAATATTATGGCAAGAATTGTTTTGTAAGTGTATCTGATTTTGTGATTTAAGGTTTCTTTCCTTTTCTGAATACCAGGGTATCTTCAAAGAAACTCCATGAATGTATCATCTTCTTAGGTTTTCTTTGCTTTTTCCTTAGTAGTGATTTACTGGTTTAGACTTTTTAAGTTGATAATATAGCTATGGTTAAGAGTTTATAATATAATATTATAGAATATTATAAAACATTTTTTCTTAAGTCTTTTCTGTATATTAATATAGCATTATAGGATAAGGATTATATAAAAATAAATTTTAAAAATAATAAAAAAGAGGGGGTATAAGGGGCAGCCACCTGAAAGAGGAACTGCAATAAGAAAACCTTATAAATTTTCAATTTTTAAACTGCTTTCTTATGGATAACAACACCTGATTATCAGAAATTTTAATGCAAATGATTCTTTTGAGAAAAAAGAGAGGAGCAAAAATTGGAAAAGTCTTTGGTCACATCATACAGAAAGATTCACCCTAGGGATTCTTTTTCTGGTTTTATGTGATTGTTCAGGCATGTTTACAGGCTTCTGATGGATACCAGCTCAGAAGACAGATACTGTGGCAAGAACTTGAATGCTGAGATAATGGTTGTGTTTGTATGTGTAGGTATAGGTTTTGACCATGCTTAATCTAGTATTTTCATGAGTTTCCAACAATTCCTACTCATATGTAAAGATGGGAAACAACAGTTTTATTGGCGATGTTTGAAGTGCTGTACTTGTTATCTTTTTGTAAAAGGCGCCTTGCAGAAGGATAAGAAGCACTGCCTTTATTTTTAATAAAACAAACAAACAAAAATGTTCTACATCGTTTAAAAAGATCAATTCATGCTTTTCAACCACAAATTGCATCAGCCCAGCATGGCACTTTCAGGTCTTCTATTAGATACAGATAGTGTTAAGACATGCTACCTTGCAAAATCAGGCTGCAATTGATTTTTTGCTTTTAGCTCAGGAACATGATTGTGAAAATTTTGAAGGACTAAATGTCTTGTTATGTTATAATTGTAGTACTCTTATTGCTTATATTATTACTATGGGTTTTTTTGCAATGTATTCAGAGCCAGATTTTTTTTGTGCAACAGAAAGGGGGAAATGTGGGATCACAGGCCATTAATGAAGAACAATGGTCAATCATAAGTGTCAACACAAGCCTTGGGCACAAACTGTCTGAGTCGGAGTGATCTGATCTGATGAATATGCCTGTCCTTCTTATCTGATGAATATGCTAAGACTGCTGCTCCATAGGAAGCTGATGTGGCAGACAAGAATTTAGATTGGAAGAAAAGACGGTTTTGCATGTGATAAAATGACTAATCAATTTGTAAAAATGTTAAGCCTTCTGATACTTTCTGAAAAGTATAAATACTCTTGTATGTTGCCTAATAAAGTTGGAACTTAGCTTGCATCAAGCTGCCTCCCCGTCTCTTCATTGCGGCACATCACTGCATCATGCCACAGATGCAACCTGGTCTAAGTGTATGACTTTGATAACCCAACGAGCACGAATGGGGAATCTTGATTGACCTGGTCTGGTGGATTTGATCACCAACTGGCCGGAAGGCACAGACTGTACCAAACCTCCAGAGCAGAAAGTAAACCTGTGCTCTCCCAAGTTGAGGATGTAGGGTTAAAAAAAATTTCTGGGGACTAGAAGATTGTTATTCAATCCCATAATTCTGCTATCTCATTATAGACTCATAACAAGGTCAGTTCGTTCTCCTTTCCTCCTCCTCCTGCCCTGTGTGTGTGGCGGGAGCCACTTTATTGGGAAGACCATGTAAGCAGTAGGCTTCTTGTATGGTGCTGCTATATGGATCAGAGAGCTGAGCTTGAATCTCTGAGTGCCCTGAACACTCTGAATGCTCTGAACTTCTGAACACATGGTGCTCCTTTGCACCCCTCTTTATAAACTCTGAGCCGAGATTTGTGGCTCATTTGGCCATCTAAAGTGACCAATCAGGTTGGCAGTAAGCCCAACCCTTACCTTAACAGGCAGTAGCTGTTTGCCTGGACCCTCCCAACAGGGGATTACCTGGGCGGACCCCAGGGGTACATGGACTGGGCGTGTGTGTTACACAACCTGTTTACTGCCTCGTGGGTCCTGGCAGAAAAACACGTCCAGGCATGTAGAGACATAGAGAGGCCTCAGTTTTGGGGCTGCGGCCTGTCACGGAAGGTAGTTTGGGAGGTCGTGGGGAAAATACGCGAAGGCTCACTTGTATAGTTCAAGTGATTTATTGCTCAAACACGGAGATCCCCCTCCCGAACTAAATTCCCCACGTGAATTCTTTTGATCTGAGGTTGTAGAATAACATTTCAGAAAACAGCAAATGAAAGAGAGTCTGTGATTTCTTTAGAGTTCTTTTGAGTCTTTAAAGTTACTTAGTCTTTAGGTAGAAGAGTCTTTTCTTTGATTTACTCACTGTTCTGTAGTTCAATTCAGCAAAGTCCGAAGTTTTGGGCGGTGTCCCTTTGTCTGTCAGGATCGGGCCTAAACGGACTTCGGGCCTCTGCAGGCCCCTCGTCGGGCAGGGCCGATCAGGAGCAAGAGGTCACTGGGGCAGGAACGAGGCAGGCAGGCTAGCGAGCGAGTCAGCAGGTACCCCGATCCAGGCCGGCACACCATTTTTATAATGTTCAAAAGTGGTGTAACCCACCAGCCCAGGCTATTTTACGTTATTCTTACAGATTGGCACAAAGTTATAATCAATCCATACAACTGGAGAATTTCTACCAAAACAATTTCTAAGACCACCCCAAGTTCAGCCCACACCAGGTGTCGAGTGGGCATGAGAACTGCCGTTCCCCCTAACCAAAACAGTGGCCATTGTTTACCTTTATCTCGACTAGGGAGAGACTTTCTCATGGGACTGAAGGATTGTTTTGGTTTTGCGATGCTCCTGGCATTAATGTGAGACACTATAACTTTCACAACAGGGAGGCCTGCTAAGGGCTTCTGCTACTCTCCATGACAAGGGTTTTTTTTGGGATGGGGAAAACTTCAAGGGGGTTTGCCATGGTAATTGCTTTGCTTATAGGGAGGAACTATAACAGAACCCTCACCTTGGACTTCCAGAGGGCAAACTTCAAATTGTTCAAGAAACTTATTTGCAAAGTCCCCTGGGCAGCAGTCCTTAAGAACAAAGGGGTCCAGGATGGTTGGACCTACTTTAAACAGGAGCTCTTGAAGGCACAGGAGCTGGCAGTTCCCATGTGCCGAAAGATGAGCGGTCGGGGAAGGTGACCAGCCTGGATGAGCAAACAGCTCCTGAAGGAATTGGGGGAAAAAAAGAGGGTGTATCACCTTTGGAAGGAGGGGAAGGCTTCTCCTGACATGTTTAAGGATGTAGCCAGATTATGCAGGAGAAAAATTATAGAGGCTAAGGCCCAGTTAGAACTTAGACTGCCACCTCTGTGAAGGATAATAAAAAGAACTTTTATAAATTTATCAATTCTAAAAAGAAGGGCAAGAAGAGCCTCCACTCCTTACTGGACCAGGAGGGGAACACTATAACTAACGTCGAGGGAAAGGCTGAGGTCCTGAATGCCTTCTTTGCTGTTGCCCTTGTGGGGGCAAGCAGTGACCTGGTTCAGGAACGAGACGGTGACCAGTTCTTGGCCACGCGTAACCACGGCTCACACACACCGATGCGGGGGAGAACAAATGGTGTTTATTCGTGTACAGTGCTGGGTTATATAGTGTGGAATAATACATCATTTCTGTCTGCTTACATCACTACTAAATGGTTATGGCATTAAGGAGAGGGGCACCTTTCTTTCCGTACATCCCATCATCTTCCGGACGCCGGGCCCTAGCTACCCACACTTCGCCTCAATTGTGCTAGTTTGAAGCAAGCTGGAATGTTTTGGTAAAAGAACTAGATAACGGGCAGTGAAATGAAAACAATTGATGTCAACTTCTCTCACAGTCATGCTGAGAACTCTGGGAAGAAGAAGAAAACTTTCTCCATTTTGTTTCTCACTCTTGCTTTTGCCTTAGACCTAGTCACATCTCATTAACCTTGCTCCTACTAACCTTGCTCCCTAACCTCTTGGCCGCACCTTTCTTCTTCCTGAGAACTGGGGTGAGGTTGAGAGGGCCGGGGGGAGGTGTTGGGGTGGTTTGGAAGCCCCTCCTGGGGACTCAGGTTTCTGGGAGGGGAGTTGTGCTTTTGTATTGTTTATCCTTTGTATATTTCTGTATATAACTGTATATAACTGTATATATTGTAAATATCTGCTTGTAAATTCTGCTAGCTGTAAATAAATTGCTTCATCTATATTCCCAGGGCCCATCTGAGTTAGCTGGGGCAAATTCAAAAGTGGGGGGGGGCGGGGTAACCCCCAAACCATCACATCAATTTTCAACAGTAAGGAGGGAGGAGTTCAGGGCAAGTGGCCTCTTGAACTGGGGGATGGGGTCGGGGAGCAGTGTGTTTCCCTGGAAATTCATGAGGAATTAGTTCAGGACCTGCTGAGCCACCTGGACAACCACAAGTCCATGGGACCAGATGGGATCTGTTGGAGAATTCTTGTTAGCACAGGACACAGAAATGATAAACATGAGCAACTGTGCTGAGAATGTCCTTGAGTCCATCCTGGGAGCCAGATAGCAGGCATAGGGTGGCTTCCCCCCACGTGGACCCGCAGGTGGGCAGGATTTAGCCAGCAACCAGAGGCTGACCCTCAGATTGTTATGGTATGCTGACCTATTGATGCCTTACAAGTAACCCTGTACCCTCTGATTGTAACCAATCTTGGTGGAGCACGCCTCTTGCTAGAATGCATATAAGTCACAGTATCACGGAAATAAAGGGGATTATGACCACCTAACCATATTGGTGAACAAAGAGTCATTTTACCCAAAGCGCTCCACCGGCAGGGATCCATCCTAGGGTGCTGAGAGAGCTGGCAGCTGAGCTGGCCAAGCCGCTCTCCATCATTTTCCAGCAGTCCTGGCTCACCGGACAGGTCCCAGGAGACTGGAAAATGGCCAACGTGATTCCCCATCCACAATAAGGGTCGGATGGAGGAACCTGGGAAATACAGACCTGTCAGCCTGACCTCAGTGCCAGGGAAACTGATGGAGCAGGTTATCATAGGGGCAATAACTGCACACCCGAGGGATGGCAAAGGGCTCAGGTCCAGCCAGCATGGGTTTAGAAAGGGCAGATCCTGCGTCTCCAACCTGATCTCCTTCTGTGATCAGATGACCCGCTTGGTGGACGTGGGGAGGCCTGTGGATGTGGTCTATCTGGACTTCAGCAAGGCCTTTGACACTGTCCCCCACAGCAAACTGCTGGCTAAGCTGTCAGCCCATGGCTTGGATGGCAACACTCTGTGCTGTGTTAGGAACTGGCTGGAGGGCCGAGCCCAGAGAGTGGTGGTGAATGGTGCCACATCCAGCTGGCGGCCGGTCACAAGCGGTGTCCCTCAGGGATCAGTGCTGGGCCCCATCCTCTTTAACATCTTCATAGATGATCTGGATGAGGGCATCAAGTCAGTCATCAGCAAGTTTGCAGATGACACCAAGCTGGGGGCAGATGTGGCTGGGTTGGAGGGCAGAAGGGCTCTGCAGTGGGACCTTGACTGCCTGGACAGATGGGCAGAGTCCAATGGGATGGTGTTCAATAGCTCCAAGTGCAGGGTGCTGCACTATGGCCACAACAGTCCCATGCAGAGATACAGGCTGGGGTTGGAGTGGCTGGAGAGCAGCCAAACAGAAAGGGATCTGGAGGTGCTGATCGATACCCACCTGAACATGAGCCAGTAGTGTGCCGAGGTGGCCAAGAGGGCCAATGGCATCCTGGCCTGCATCAGGAATGGTGTGGTCAGCAGGAGCAGGGAGGTCATTCTGCCCCTGTACTCTGCACTGGTTAGACCACATCTTGAGTACTGTGTTCAGTTCTGGGCCCCCCAGTTTAGGAGGGACATTGAGATGCTTGAGCGTGTCCAGAGAAGGCGATGAGGCTGGTGAGAGGCCTTGAGCACAAGCCCAATGAGGAGAGGCTGAGGGAGCTGGGATTGTTTAGCCTGGAGAAGAGGAGGCTCAGGGGTGACCTTATTGTTCTCTACAACTACCTGAAGGGTGGTTGTAGCCAGGGGGAGGTTGCTCTCTTCTCTCAGGAGGCCAGCACCAGAACGAGAGGACACAGCCTAAAACTACTCCAGGGGAAATTTCGGCTCAAGGTGAGGAGAAAGTTCTTCACTGAGTGAGTCATTGGATACTGGAATGGGCTGTCCGGGGAGGTGGTGGAGTCGCCGTCCCTGGAGCTGTTCAAGCCAGGATTGGACGTGGCACTTGGTGCCATGGTCTAGCCTTGAGCTCTGTGGTAAAGGGTTGGACTTGATGATCTATGAGGTCTCTTCCAACCTTGGTGATACAGTAATATCTACCGCTATATTCTCTCTCTCTAAATATAATTCTGTATTTTCTCTCCAATTTATATTGGGAGTTTAATTACTATTGGCTTGCTTTGAAAACTACGACAAGACCCTCCCTATGGTGATCTCTCTGATCAGGAAAAGAACTATGCTTTGTTCACAGATGGTTCCTGTCATCTTGTTGGGAACAAGCGAAGATGGAAGTCAACAGTGTGTAGTCCTACCAGGACAGTTACCGAAGCGAGAGATGGAGAAGGAGAATCCATTCAGTTCGCTGAGGTAAAAGCTGTTCAACTTGCTCTTGATGTGGCTGAACGTGAAAATTTGCCTGTCCTTTACCTCTACACCAACTCATGGATGGTAGCCAATGCTCTATGGGGTTGGCTAAAGGACTGGAAGAAGCATGGTTGGCAGAGGAAAGGGAAGCCTATTTGGTGTGCTGATCTATGGCAGGACATTGATGCACGGCTGGAGAGAATTCCAGTGAAGGTGCAGCACGTAGATGCACACATGCCTAAGAGCAGAGCAACTGAGGAACACAACACAACCAGCAGGCAGACCAAGCTGCTAAGATTTCTCAAGTTGATTCAAACTCTGATCTTGACCTTGATTGGAAACACCGAGGTGAACTGCTCTTAGCTCGGTGGGGCCATGATTCATCTGGACATCAAGGCGGAGATGCAACATACCGATGGGCACGCGAGAGGTCAATTGATTTGTCCATGGACACTATCACCCAAGTCATCCATGACGGTGACATTTGTGCTGCTGTTAAGCAGGCTAAGCGAATCAAGCCCTTATGGCATGGTGAGAGATGGTCAAAGTACAAGTATGGTGAAGCCTGGCAGATTGACTACATCACTTTACCTCGATCTCGTTCTGGCAAGCAGTATGTGCTAACGATGGTAGAGGCCAGCACCGGATGGCTGGAAACCTATCCAGTTCCACATGCTACTGCACGTAACACCATTGTTGGTTTGGAGAGAGAAATCATGTGGAGACATGCAACTCCAGAGAGAATTGAGTCAGACAGTGGTACTCATTTCAAGAACAATCTTGTGGAAAACTGGGCCAAAGAGCATGGTATTGAATGGATCTACCACATACCCTACTATGCACCAGCTTCAGGGAAGATTGAGCACTACAACGGTTTGCTGAAAACCACCCTAAAAGCCATGGGGGTGGAACTCTGAAAAACTGGGACAAGCATTTAGCACAAGCTACCTGGTTGGTAAATAGTAGAGGTTCAGTAAACAGAGCAGGACCTGCACAATCAGATTTGGTCCAAACAGTTGACGGTGATAAAGTTCCTGTTGTACGTGAAAAGAATCTGTTAGGGAAAACTGTTTGGGTATTTTCTCCTTTGCGTGGTCTGCGGGAGGCTGGTTAGAGGTGAGATCAGGGTACTGACCTGTCGACTCAGCTGCTAGCAGCACAGTACAGGTTTATTAGGGTAGTGCAAAGCTTATATGCCCCTTTAGGAAAGGCATGCACAATCAGTCCAACCTATCCCCCAGCCCTATCCAGTCATCTAGACCATGGCACTGAATGCCTCATCCAGTCTAAAACATCTCCAGGGACTGTGACTCCACTATCTCCCTGGGCAGCCCATTCCAATGGCAAATCACTCTCTCTTTGAAGAACTTCCCCCTAACATCCAGCCTATACTTCCCCCGGTACAACGTGAGACTGTGTGCCCTTATTCTATTGCTGGTTGCCTGGGAGAAGAGACTAACCACCACCTGGCTACAACCTCCCTTCAGGTAGTTGTAGACAGCAAGGAGGTCACTCCTGAGCTTCCTCTTCTCCAGGCTAAACAACCCCAACTCCCTCAACCTCTTCTCATAGGGTTTGTGTTCCAGGCCTTTCACCAGCTTTGTTGCCCTTCTCTGGACATGTTCCAGCACCTCAACATCTTTCTTGAATTGAGGGGCCCAGAACTGGACACAGTACTCAAGGTGTGGCCTGACCAGTGCTGAGTACAGGGGAAGAATAACCTCCTTTGTTCTACTGGCCACACTGTTCCTGATGCAGGCCAGGATGCCATTGGCTCTCTTGGCCACCTGGGCGCACTGCTGGCTCATCTTCAGCCTACTATCTATCAGTACCCCCAGGTCCCTTTCTTCCCGGCTGGTCTCCAGCCTCTCTGTCCCCAGCCTATAGCGCTGCTTGGGGTTGTTGTGGCCGAAGTGCAGAACCCTGCACTCGGCCTTGTTAAATCTCATCCCATTTGCCTCTGCCCACCCATCCAGCCTCCTTAGGTCCCTCTGCAGGGCTCTCCTACCTTCCAGCAGATCAACGCCTGCTCCTAGCTTGGTGTCATCTGCAAACTTACTGATGCTAGACTCAATCCCCTTGTCCAGATCATCAATAAATATGTTGAACAGCACTGATCCTTTGGGAACACCATTAGTGACTGGCTGCCAACTGGATGTGGCACCATTCACCTCCACTCTCTGGGCTCGGCCATCCAGCCAGTTCTTGACCCATATCAGAGTGAATCTGGCTAAGCCATGAGCTGCCAGCTTGGCTAGGAGCCTATTGTGGCAGACGGTGTCAAAGGCTTTTCTTAAGTCCAGGTAGACTACATCCACAGCCTTCCCCACATTCACCAGGTGGGTAACCTGATCATAAAAGGAGATCAGGTTGGTGAGGCAGGACCTGCCCTTCCTAAACCCATGCTGTCTGGGCCTGATCCCTTGGCCATCCTGTAGGTGCTTTGTGATGGCACTCAAGATGACCTGTTCCATCACCTTGCCTGGCACTGAGGTCAGACTGACAGGTCTGTAGTTTTTTGGCTCCTCTTTTCGACCCTTCTTGTAGATGGGTATCACATTGGCCATCTTCCTTTCTTCAGGGACCTCTCCAGTGAGCCGGGACTGTTTCATGAGTTTGGCAAAGAGCGTTCTTGTTGAGGGGTGGGGGAACACTTGGTTGCGGGGCTTCTGCTGGCAGCAGCTATTAGCCGCCGGTGGAGCACCTGGGTACAATGACTCTTTGTTCACCAATATGGTTAGATGGTCATAATCCGCTTTATTTCCGTGATGCAGGGACTTATATGCATTCTTGCAAGAGGCGTGTTCCACCAAGATTGGTTACATATAGAGGGTACAGGGTTACATGTAAGGCATGGATAGGGTAATATACTATAACAATCTGAGGGTCAGCCTCTGGGGCTGGCTAAACCCTGCCCACCTGCAGCTGGCACTCCACTCCCTGCAGCTGCATGTGGGGGGAACTACCCAGTGCCTGGTATCTTAGCTCCCAAGATGGATTCAAGGACGCTCCCATTTTGTGTCCTCTGCTAGCAAGAATTTCTCCAACAAGCAGCGGCGAAGTCGGAGAGGGTTGAATCAGCAGTGAAATCTTCAGTTGGCCAAAAATCGAACTTGTTGAGGGGTTCTCTGGGTTGTTTGCATCATTATATTCCATCTTTTACTTTTTAATAGGAGTTATAGTCTCTCTCCTGAAGTGCTTTAGCCACTTCTTCCTTGTAAATCACCGCATCCCATAGCACTCTCCTTCATCAAAGTAACTATCAGGGCTCTTAAAGAACCCTTTAGCATAACCATAGGCTATAAGTCCCGGTACCTTCTTTTTTGGTAGCGCTGCTTCCCGCTTTTCTAAAAAGCATGTAAAGAAAGTGCTACTACCTCTTTATCCGTGGTGTAGCTTGCAGGCAGCGACTTCATTGTCTGCTTTGCTGCATGTCCTTTCCTTCCACTCAGACGTATATTCCTTTTCAGAGACGGCTTAATCGCAGCAGGGTGAGGGTCCAGGGCAGTCACAGGGAGGATCCAGTCGTAGTAGTGTCCAGCCGCAGCAGGGTCCAGCAGGGAGAGTCCAAGGTAGTTGCAGCAGGGAGGTTCCAAGGGTCGAGGTTGCCTGTTCAAGTGCCACATGCGGAGGCGGGATTTGGGAAAGTCAAGAGACAATTCAATATGAGTTAGCTACAAGACAGTCCAAAGTTTATGGTGAGCATCAGGCTTTTATACTTGGAGCACAGGTGTACATGTTAGTGTGAACCCAGAATGCCATTTAGTACTACTATTTAGCGATTGGAGCATCTAAAGGTTGGAATTTGCATGGTCCTCCTACTTGCGGTTTCTGCTGAAGCTAGCTTCCCTTTCTATCTGGACACACTCCCACAGAAGTTGTTTATCAGAAGGCTCAAGGACAAATGCCTTTGAGCTTCATGACATGCAGCACTGCAGGCTACTGCATTTCAGTACACTCAGACCTCACGTCAAAGACTTGACTGTACAAAGCATCTAGGGACCCATGTCCCCTACCCTTTGGCCATTTCCCAACAGATGGGCATCACATTGGCCAGCTTCCAGTCTTCAGAAACCTCTCCAGTGAGTCAGGACTGTTGATAAATGATGGAGAGTGGATTGGTCAGCTCAGCTGCCAGCTCTCTCAGCACCTTAGGATGGATCCCATCCAGTCCCATGGACTTGTGAGGATCCAAGTGTCTCAGCAGGTCCCTTACTTCTTCCTCCTATATTACAGGGGGACTATACTGGACCCTGATTCCATCCGCCACTTCAAGAGTCCAGTTGTCCTGGAGACAACCTGTCCCACTATTGAAGATTGAGGCAAAGAAGGTGTTAAGCACCTCTGCCTTTTCCTCATCCTTTGTCACTATGTTCCCCTCTCTATCTAACAAGGACTAGAGGTTGTCCTTGGCCCTTCTCTTGCTACTAATATATTTATAGAAATTTTTTTTATTTTCCTTAACAGCCATGGCCAGCCTAAGTTCGAAATGGGCTTTCCCAGCGTGGGGCTTAATTTCTTTGAGTGACTGTTCATTGGCTCTGGGAATTAAAATGGAGCTAATAAGGCAGCTATTGTACTTGTGTGGGGCGTTACTCTGGTCTGGTTTCCTTTTCTTGGCATTTAGTTGGATAAAAGCTCAAATTGTTGCTTATTTTATTGATTTAGCTTATAAGAAGGCTAAAGCCAAAGTTTCAAGTATGTTCTGGGCCTGGGGTGATTTTATCCTTGGTTATGCTGGTTTTAATGTCACTGAAAACCTTACCAGTAACATTACGGGAGCACTTATCAATAATGTTACAATCAATCGAAATTCTGCTTTAATGAGAGTAATTTACCCTATAACTGAAATGCCAAATCCATGAAAGGATCTTTACACAAAGGAAACCGTGGCGGGATTGGTGTGCATTATCCTGGCTCTCATGATTTTAATATTCATGTTAATTTTGGCATTATGTGTGAAAAATTCAAAACCAGCTTCTGTAAGAACTAGGAAAAATTCTGTGTCTCAAATGCAGTCTCTTTCACAGCAAAACAAGGGAACACAGTTATCTGCTTCTCCCCTGCCAGCCTCTCCACCCTCCTCTCCAGATTCTGGGAACACGGCCAATGTTCCTGGAGGGAATGTAAACAATAATGATAACAATAACAACAGGCAGAGTTTGGCAGGAGTCCCAGGAGCACAGGCAGGTACCCAAAATCATAATGTTCCTAGCAACAATGATAATACGTCAGGGTTGGCAGGCATCCCAGGAGGACAGGCAAATAATCCCACTAATGCTAATGACACCAGCTCAGCCAGTTTGAATCCCCAGCCAGCAGATCAGAATCAGAGCCCTGTTAAATCTAAGGCAGATGTGAACTCACAAGCTCCAAGTCAGACCCCTAATGATTCAAACCCTCCAGCAGACATGTCCAAGTCTGTTGCTGCTCAGGCCCTTCTGGCACCTGCTAAGGCAAAAGCCAAGACACAGCATTTGACAAAATGTGGCTCACAGGAGGATGTAAGAGAGGGGACCTCTGGTGATCGGCCAGAGGAGGAAGAGGAGGCAGTTAGTCTGCGAGACCTCGCAAATGTGCTGAGACATCAATACTCAAATGAGAGGAGCGTTGTGAGGTTGGCTGCCAAGAGAGAGGAAGGTTCCAATGAGTTTAAGAGTGCTATGAGCAAGGTTCTGTTAGGGCCGGTACCACCAGATCAACAGGAGGAAGAGGAGGAGGATGACATCCAGGATTCCAACAATCCACTCAGAGAAGTCAGGGAAGTTAGAAAGGAATACTCAAGGGAATCAGGTGAGCCAATCCTAAGCTGGCTAGTGAGATGCCGTAGCATTGGTGCTAATGCCCTGCAGATAGGAGACAAGTCTGCCAAGCAGCTGGGACCACTCACTAAGGAGAGTGGAGTGGACAAATACCTAGCAAGTCCTCTTGGAAGGGGCAGCTTGTGGACACGCCTTCTTTTGGCTATGGCTATGAGATATCCTTCCCGAGATGATTTGCCATGGGCTGCCAAGAAGTGGAACACTGTTGAGCAGGGAATTAAGCTTCTGAAGGAGTTTGCGGTGAAGGAAGTGCTTTATGGAGATCATGGCACTCATGAGCCTGATGAAATTCCTTTGGGAACAGGTGTCATGAAGAAGCTGATTAAGCTTGCTCCTTCATCCTATGCTAACATCTTGGCCAGCAAGTTTCTATCAACAGGTGATAATGGAATGTCTTTCACTGATGGTGAGTTCACTGACCAGCTCAGGCAGATAGATGACAGCTTGTCCCATTCAGGTATAATCTGTGCCATAAAGACTATGACTACAGAGCTTAAGGAAGGTATTGAGAATGGCATTAGAAATGGCATGAAAGAACTGAAGGAGGATCTCAGAAACATTTCCAATCTGGTAAAGGATACCATTCCTGCATCATCTGAATGGGTGCATGTTTCTGCAGTCAGGAACAGATGACCACTTCCTGCAAGGCAATTCCAGCCCAGGAGGAGACAAATTCCACCCAGACATCAGCAATCACGTGCGTCACTGTGGATACGTCTGCGTGACACATACGGGGAGAACATGAACAAATGGGATGGTAAACCTACTTCAGCTCTTTGAAAGAGAGACAGGGATCTGAAGAGCGGCAGAAACAGAGCAATGCCAGAAAAGTAGCAGTCACTTCTTCAGCTCCTGAGAGCATCTGCAATTGTTCCAACAGTTGCAATTCCTCTCACAATGTGCTAGTTTGAAGCAAGCTAGAATGTTTTGGTAACAGAACTAGATAATGGGCAGTGAAATGAAAACAATTGATGTCAACTTCTCTCACAGTCTCGCTGAGAACTCTGGGAAGAAGAAAGACTTTTTCTCCATTTTGTTTCTCACTCTTGCTTTTGCCTTAGACCTGGTCACAACTCATTAACCCTGCTCCTACTAACCCTGCTCCCTAACCTCTTGGCTGCACTTCTCTTCTTCCTGTCACTCAGTCATCCACAATGCACTGGAGAAAGGTAAAGCTCCAGAGCACATCCAGTACATCGACGACATCATTGTGTGGGGCCAAACTGCTGAGGAAGTCTTCGAGAAAGGTAACAAAATCATTGACATTCTGTTGCAAGCAGGTTTTGCCATTAAGAGAGACAAGGTCAAAGGACCTGCCAAAGAAATTCAGTTTCTGGGAGTGCGGTGGCAGGATGGTCGCCGTTACATTCCTCAGGATGTGATTAACAAAGTCTCTACCATGGCAGTTCCCACCAGTAAGAAGGACACACTTTCTTTCCTTGGTGTGGTGGGATTTTGGAGACTACACATTCCTGGTTTCAGTCAGATTGTCAAACCTCTGCATGATGTGACTCGTAAGAGAAACAATTTTGATTGGGGACCTGAACAGCAAGCAGCCTTTGATCAAATTAAACGAGAAATAGTCCATGCAGTGGGCTTGGGACCTGTGAGATCTGGTCCAGACATTAAGAACATTCTGTACACGGTTGCCAGTGACAATGGTCCAACTTGGAGTCTTTGGCAGAGAGCTCCAAATGAGACTCGTGGTCGTCCACTTGGTTTCTGGGGACGTTGCTACAGAGGTTCAGAGACAAATTACACTGTAACTGAGAAAGAGATTCTAGCAGCCTATGAGGGAGTGAAAGCAGCTTCTGAAGTGATTGGAACTGAGTCACAATTGCTTTTAGCTCCTAGACTGCCAGTTCTAAACTGGATGTTCAAGGGCAAAGGTTCATCACCACATCATGCCACAGATGCAACCTGGTCTAAATGGATGGCTTTGATAACCCAACGAGCACAAATGGGTAATCTTGACCGACCTGGTCTGGTGGAGGTGATCACCAACTGGCCGGAAGGCACAGACTGTTCCAAACCTCCGGAGGAGAAAATAACTCGTGCTGAGGAAGCTCCTCCCTATGGTGATCTCTCTGATCAGGAAAAGAACTATGCTTTGTTCACAGATGGTTCCTGTCGTCTTGTTGGGAACAAGCGAATATGGAAGTCAGCAGTCTGGAGTCCAACCAGGAGAGTTACCGAAACGAAAGATGGAGAAGGAGAATCCAGTCAGTTCGCTGAGGTAAAAGCTGTTCAACTTGCTCTTGATGTGGCTGAACGTGAGAATTGGCCTATCCTTTACCTCTACACCGACTCGTGGATGGTAGCCAATGCTCTGTGGGGTTGGCTGAAGGACTGGAAGAAGAATGGTTGGCAGAGGAAAGGAAAGCCTATTTGGTGTGCTGATCTATGGCAGGACATTGATGCACGGCTGGAGAAAATTCCACTGAAGGTGCGGCACGTAGACGCACACATGCCTAAGAACAGAGCTACTGAGGAACATCAACATAACCAGAAGGCAGACCAAGCTGCTAAGATTGCTCAAGTTGATACCAACTCTGAACTTGACATTGACCTTGATTGGAAACACCGAGGTGAGCTGTTCTTAGCTCGGTGGGCCCATGACTCATCTGGACATCAAGGCAGAGATGGCACATACCGATGGGCTCGTGATAGGTCAATTGACTTGTCCATGGACGCTATCACCCAAGTCATCTATGACTGTGACATTTGTGCTGCTATTAAGCAGGCTAAGCGAATCAAGCCCTTATGGTATGGTGATAGATGGTCAAAGTACAAGTATGGTTAAGCCTGGCAGATTGACTACATCACTTTACCTCGATCTCGTTCTGGTAAGCAGTATGTGCTGACGATGGTAGAAGCCAGCACTGGATGGTTGGAAACCTATCCAGTTCCACATGCTACTGCACGTAACACCATTGTTGGTTTGGAGAGACAGATCTTGTGGAGACATGGAACTCCAGAGAGAATTGAGTCAGACAATGGCACTCATTTCAAGAATAATCTTGTAAAAAATTGGGCCAAAGAGCATGGTATTGAATGGATCTATCACATACCCTACTATGCACCAGCTTCAGGGAAGATTGAGCGCTACAATGGTTTGCTGAAAACCACCCTAAAGGCCATGGGGGGTGGAACTCTGAAAAACTGGGACAAACATTTAGCAGAAGCTACCTGGTTGGTAAATAGTAGAGGTTCAGTAAACAGAGCAGGACCTGCACAATCAGATTTGGTCCAAACAGTAGACGGTGATAAAGTTCCTGTTATACGTGAGAAGAATCTGTTAGGGAAAACTGTTTGGGTATTTTCTCCTTCGGGCGGAGGGAAACCTGTCCGAGGGGTGGTTTCTGCTGAAGGTCCTGGTCATACATACTGGGTAATGCAGGAGAATGGTGAAATCCAGTGTATTCCACAGAGAAATCTAACTTTAGCTGAGAGAGTTTAAATTCAAACTGTTAGGAGTTTTCTGTTCTAGGTAACATCAGCGCCCAACACTGAGAGAATCTATGAGAGAATCTACAGTACGTGAGCACGAACCCAACATCACCTGGGAGTCCCTGTTCTGAGCTTTTGAATCACCTACATCTGATTAAAGTGTGAACTGAACTTGTATATATTGTTTTAGTGTAAATATTGGTTTAGATTAGACTGGATAATTCTCAGCGATACTCTGAGTGAAGTAGACAGGGGTGGATTGTGCTAGTTTGAAGCAAGCTAGAATGTTTTGGTAACAGAACTAGATAATGGGCAGTGAAATGAAAACAATTGATGTCAACTTCTCTCACAGTCTCGCTGAGAACTCTGGGAATAAGAAAGACTTTTTCTCCATTTTGTTTCTCTCTCTTGCTTTTGCCTTAGACCTGGTCACATCTCATTAACCCTGCTCCTACTAACCCTGCTCCCTAACGTCTTGGCTGCACTTCTCTTCTTCCTGAGAACTGGGGTAAGGTTGAGAGGGCCGGGGGGGAGGTGTTGGGGTGCTTTGAGAGCCCCTCCTGGGGACTCAGGTTTCTGGGAGGGGAGTTGTGCTTTTGTATTGTTTATCCTTTGTATATTTCTGTATATAATTGTATATAACTGTATATATTGTAAATAGCTGCTTGTAAATTCTGCTAGCTGTAAATAAATTGCTTCATCTATATTCCCAGGGTCCGTCTGAGTTAGCTGGGGCAAATACAAAAGTGTGGGGGGGCGGGGTAACCCCCAAACCATCACACACAACAACACCAATCAC